>NC_133618.1:661975647-662275647 GCF_048593235.1 Sminthopsis crassicaudata
AGAAACTGAGGCAAACTGTTTAAGTGATTTACTCAGGTTAGCACAGTCCGTAGGTGTCTGAGACTGGATTGGAATTCATGTCTTTCTGATTTCAGGACCAGCCTTCTATCTACCATGATACCAGCCACTTCTTTAATATTTTGGATCATATGTAGACCAGAAAAAAAAAGCAAAGCAAAACCTATCCTTGATTTACCATCCTACCACTTTTCTCTGGCACCCAAGATTCTGGAGAGCTTTGATGAGATTCTTGAACTCTTCTTGTTCTCCATTGATCAAATGTCAACTTGAATGACAAGTCTCTGAATCATTACTGACAGGAATAATCTCTGTTTGGTCAAGAATTTATAAAACCTTTTTATGTATCAGACACTGAACTGGGGCTACAGACAAATGGGTAAGGCATCCCTGCCCTCAAGGAGCTCACTTTTGAATGATTTGTTTTGGTTGCAAGTCAATGACACATTTACAACAACATTTTGCATAATTAGCATGCTGGTGAGTACATTGGCCACCAACAGAGTATTGCACCTGTCACAGTGACAGACTATAGTGGGCTCATGTGGGGAATGTGTGGATGGGTTGTAATCTACCCCATAGATAGGGAGTGGGATGATATAGAATGAGGATGCTAAAGTACTTGGGTCCTGACAGCAGAGACCTTTGGTGGAATTCTTAGAGATCTCTTTTCTTTTCTTTTTTTTCTTAAATTAAAAGCATTTATCTTCTCTCCTCACTCCTCCCTTCTTCTTCACCAGTGAAGAGAGGAAAAAGAAACTAAACCCTTTAAACAAATAAAACAAACTTCCACATTGCCAGTGTCTTAAAATGTCGGCCTTATGAGGGCAGGCTCAGGGTTCCTTTTTTTTTCCCCTCTAGAAATAATAAGGAATGGTGTGAGAAGGAAGATAGCCTGACCTGCATTATAGAAATATTATTTTAGCAGGGGATTTTAAATGGAAAAATGTTGGCTGGTTCAGGGAGATCAGTTGGGAAGTCATTGCAATAGTCTGCTATAGAAGAAGAGATCCTTTTTTTATTCAGGATTTCAAGAAGTAGAGCTGGATAGGACCCTAGAAATCCCAGAGGACAGTTAGTTCCCTTCCCCTATCTTTTCTATGTTTAGGGGCTACATCTCACTCAACATCTCTCAGTCATTAAGCAAAAGAAACAAGATTCAAGTCTCGCTGTTCTTATTAAATTTCAGAGTCTTTTTTTTCTCTCAACTAGTGGGTCATACTAGTCTATTCAGTTGCATGGTAAATAAAGATGCCCATTTGTCCTTATACTGGACTTCCTGAAAACTGTGAATAAATAAACATTGCCAGCTATCCCCAAATGCTATCGAAGATTGGGCATGCAGTGCTCACATCCTCCTCTCTTGTCTATGTCCCATGATGTTGAACTAAACTTCCTCAGGTTTATGGATCTCCCAAGAAAAAAAGGAAATCCTTTAGCCTGGTAGCTGGGAGAGCTCTCAGGGCATCTAAATTTCTTTGCTGAGCTCACCTCAAAAGGATGAACTCATTTATAGAGTTAGTTACCATCATGTGACCCAAAGGGAGATGCAATAGTATTTAAAAAAAAACCGTTGGTGATGTAGCTAGTCTTGATTTTCCTTTCAATTTTGCCTTATGACTCTGGTTGTGGCCAGAAGATTATTCCCAATTTAGTGCAAGGAAGTTGGAAATGTGGCCTTTTCCTAACCCATAAAAATCACATAAGCATTTATAGAGAGTAGCATGGTTTAGTAGAGAGTGCTATAATGGAAAGAGTGCTGAGCTTGGAGCTAGAAAAACCTAGATTAGGATCCCATCTTTGGAACCCTTACAAGCTATGTGACCAGAGGCAAATCATTTCAGATAATCAACCAGCATTTATTAAGCACCTACTATGTGCTTACTAAGAACAGGGAATATACAGGCAAAAACAGATTTTGTCCTTAAGGTACTCATATTCAAATGAGAGAGATAACATGTAAACACACACACACACACACACACACACACACACACACACACTACAGAAGATATAGGACGAAAGTAAAAGGTAAAAATGGAGGCAGTCTCAGAAAGAAGGATATAGTCTCCTTCGCCCTCTTGCTCCCCTATTTTTCCTTCCGGCTCCTTTTCCCTCCCTCCTTCACTTCTTTCTCTTCTTTCCTTCCTTCCTTCCTCCTTCCTCCCTCCCTCCCTCCTTCTTTCCCTTCCTATCTTCCCTTCCTTTCTTCCTTCCTTCCCTTCCTTTCTTCCTTCCTTTCCTTCATTCACATCCCTCTATTCCTTTTCTTTCTCCCTCCCTCCCTTCCCCTCCCTTTCCTTTCTCCCCGATTATCTCTCTCTCTTTTTTCTTCCTTCCTCCCTCCCTCCCTCCCTTCCTTCCTTCCTTCCTTCCTCGCCTCCCTCCCTCCCTCCCTCCCTCCCTCCCTCCCATCCCTCCCTTCCTTCCTTCCTTCCTTCCTTCCTTCCTTCCTTCCTTCCTTCCTTCCTTCCTTCCTTCTTTCTTTCTTTCTTCTTTCTTCTTTCTTTCTTTCTTTCTTTCTTTTCTTTCTTTCTTTCTTTCTTCTTCTTTCTTTCTTTCTTTCTTTCTTTCTTTCTTTCTTTCTTTCTTTCTTTCTTTCTTTCTTTCTTTCTTTCTTCTTTCTTCTTTCTTCCTTCCTTCCTTCCCTTCTTTCTTTCTTTCTTCCTTTCTTCCTTCCTTCCTTCCTTCCTTCCTTCCTTCCTTCCTTTCTTTCTTTCTTTCGTTCTTTTCTTTCTTTCTTTCTTTCTTTCTTTCTTTCTTTCTTTCTTTCTTTCTTTCTTTCTTTCTTTCTTTCTTTCTTTCTTTCTTTATTTCTTCCTTCCTTCCCTTCTTTTCTTTCTTTCTTCCTTTCTTTTCTTCCTTCCTTCCTTCCTTCTTCCTTCCTTCCTTCCTTCCTTTCTTTCTTTCTTTCTTTCTTTCTTTCTTCTTTCTTTCTTTCTTTCTTTCTTTCTTTCTTCTTTCTTTCTTTCTTTCTTTCTTTCTTTCTTTCTTCTTCTTTCTTTCTTTTCTTTCTTTCTTTTCTTTCTTTCTTTCTTCTTTCTTTCTTTCTTTCTTTCTTTCTTTCTTCTTTCTTTCTTTCTTTCTTTCTTTTCTTTCTTCTTTCTTTCTTTCTTTCTTTCTTTCTTTCTTTCTTTTCTTTCTTTCTTTCTTCTTTCTTTCTTTCTTTCTTCTTTCTTTCCTCCCTTCTTTCCTCCTTCCTTCCCTCTCTCCCTTTCTCCTCCTCCTCCTCCTTCTCCTTCTTCTTCTTCTTCTTCTTCTTCTTCTTCTTCTTCTTCTTCTTTCTTCTTCTTCTTCTTTTCTTCTTCTTCTTCTTCTTCTTCTTCTTCTTCTTCTTCTTCTTCTTCTTCTTCTTCTTCTTCTTCTTCTTCTTCTTCTTCTTCTCTTCTTCTTCTTCTTCTTCTTCTTCTTCTTCTTCTTCTTCTTCTTCTTCTTCTTCTTCTTCCCTTTTCTCTTCCTCCTCATCCCATCTTCCTTCCCCTTTCTTTCTCTTTCCCTGACCCCTTCCCTTCTCCTACCTTTATTTAAACTTCTCTGGGGGATCTGCTGCAATCCCCTTCAATTCTTTGGGCAACTACTTGTGGAGCCTTTCTAATATTATTTTTGTATCTCCAAAGCTCAGTACAATGCTTGGCATAGAACAATTTTTAATAAATGTTGTTGAAATTGTATGTTGAAAACCAGGCAGAGAATTTTTTTCAAGGCTTCAAGAATGATTGGTAAAATTAGAAAGGCTAAAAGGAGAAGCAATAAATGCCTGTGTATGACATATCAACTCTGTATGCAGGGATTTTGTATAATCTCATTTCTGAAAATGTTTAGGGTGCATATTAAAATGAAAGTTACTGACAGAGCTATAACTAGGGGAGGGCAATCAGGGCTTTTCCCAGGGTAACAATATTTAGTGGTTGCTTGCAATACTTAAGAGTTCTTCAGTAACGTGGGAGTAATTGGGGTTAGAACTTAGTTAGCAAATATAATTAAGTAAAATTGGAGTCTATCAGATGCTTACCTACATTCCCAGGAAATCCCAGTGAAAGGGAGCTCTTCACCCAGGCTATCCCACCTGACCTTCCCAGATGAATTGGAGGTCTTGTTTTATGCTAAGTCTCCTAAGCATACACACACACACACACACACACACACACACACACACACACACACACACACACTCTGGTTACAGACATCAAGGAAAGGTACATAGAGCAATACCCGTCAACATTCCAGGGTAGTTCTGGCCCTGTTTTAGCTCCATGGTGCCTAGGCCAATTGTCCATTTTCCTAAGAAGGAAACCTGATGAACTGGACAGAATATTGGCCTGGCATCATGAGAGACTTGAGTTCAAATCCTAGTTCACATATTGACTAGCTATGTGACTGTATATATATATATATATATATATATGTATGTATATATATATATATATATACAGTCTACTACCTTCTCTGAGCTTCCCCATTTGCCTTAAGAGGGTATTGGAAGATCCGGTACTTAGGATGTAATAACCTCTTAATAAATGCTGGTTGATTGATCAAAAAGAGAATATTTGGAAATTGTTTCATAAACCTTCAAGTATCTCTTTCTCCTTCATCTACCTTAGTGTCTTTAAGACCTTTTATATTTCTATTTCTTTACCTGATCAAGATCTAGTTGCCTAAGCCTATGATTTCAATGATGTTGGGATCTGTTGGTGAGGAAAAATCATCCACCTTGCAATTGAGCAAGATGTCTGCAAGGTCTAAGTTGTAAAGAGGATAATGTAGCTTTAGCTTCTGGGAGCTAATTGAGGATAAATTAAATGACTTGTTCAGACTCACACATTCAGTATGTGACAGAAATGGAAATTCAACCCAGGTCTTCCTAACTCCCAGTCAACCTTATGCCAACTATATCAAGCCAGCACATACTTGATGTTTTTCAGAATGAATGAATGGATGAAGATATTATTTAGAGAACATCATGTAATAGAGAAAAGATAAAATTGAGATATGAAAGATTTGAGTTCTGGAACTAATGGCATGTATGATTTTGGCCAATTCACTTCTCCACATTTTATTTTAAATTTCTTATTTGTAGAAGAGAGGTAGAGTATATAATTTCTAATATCTTTTCTAGCTCTAAAATCCTATTTATAAGCATTTATAAGATATCTCTTTCACTCCTCCATCTTACTTCTAATCTTGTAACTCCATTTAAAAAGGAAATAATTTTATTCTAAGATGATGTCTCATTGTTCAAGGTGATCATTGTTTCATTTTCTAAGGAATCACAAACTTTCCATTTTGCAGCTTGTTTGAAATTTGAAAGATATCTTTAAGGAGTTGGTAGAGTTGCCTCAGGCCTTAGGAAGATCTGGATTCATATCCCAACTCTGACAGATTATCTCTGAATCAGAGGAAGTCACTAACTCCCTAAATATTCTGGGCAACTTTCTTGATAGTAAAAGGTGCTGAGAAACTGCCAACTTGCATTGGTAGAAGAAATTTCCTCATTTAGAAGTCCTTGTATCTCTCATTTCTAAATATATAGAGAATTGACTCAAATTTTTAAGAAATCAAGCCATTCTCCAATTGATAAATGATCAAAGGATATGAACAGATAATTTTCAGATGAAGAAATTGAAATTATTTCTAGCCATATGAAAAGATGCTCCAAAGCACTATTAATCAGAGAAATGAAAATTAAGACAACTCTGAAATATCACTACACACTTCTCAGATTGGTTAAGATGACAGGAGAAGATAATGACAAATGTTGAAGGGTATGTGGGAAAACTGGGACACTGATGCATTGTTGGTGGAACTGTGAATGGAGCCTAGCATTCAGGAGAACAATTTGGAACTATGCTCAAAAAGTTATCAAGCTGTGCATTCCCTTTAATCCAGCAGTGTTTCTACTGGGCTTTTATCCCAAAGAGATCTGTGGGAGAATGGCTGAATAAATTGTGGTATATGAATGTTATGGAATATTATTATTCTGTAAGAAATGACCAACAGGATGATTTCAGATGGGTATGGAGAAACTTATGTGAACTGATACTGCGTGAAATGAACAGAACCAGGAGATCATTATACACGACAACAAAAAGACTATACAATGATCAATTCTGTGGACTCTCTTCAACAATGAGATGACTCATACCAGTTCCAATTGTTCAGTGATGAAGAGAGCCATCTCCACCCAGAGAGAGGACTGTGGGAACTGAGTGTGGACCACAACATAGCATTTTCACTCTCCTTTCTCAGATTTTTTTCCTTCTTGATCCGATTTTTCTTGTGCAGCAAGATAATTGCATATATATATATATGTATATACACACACGCATATTGGATTTAACATATATTTGAACATATTTAACATATATTGTACTACCTGCCATCTAAGGAAGGGGATAGGGGGAAGGAGAAGAAAATTTGGAACAGAAGGTTTTGCAAGAGTCAATGTTGAAAAATTACCCATGCATATGTTTTGTAAATAAAACGTTTTAATAAAGTTTAAAAAAAAAGAAAAAGAAAAAAAGAAGTCTCTTATATCAATGTGTAGAGGTCATCATTTTTCTTTTATTCCAATAATGTGATAAAGTTTTAAAGATATATACAAAGTGGTTTAAATTTTGACTCTTTACAAAATAGGAATGACTGATTGGATTGAGGAAGTCTTTACCATCTCACTATTCCAAGTTTAAGGTTGCCCTTTCCCCTGAATTCTGAATACACATATGGGAGACAATATGATTCAACCTTAGGGAAAGGACAAGGCAATAATATTTTGTTCCAAGTGTTTTTATTATATCACCTTAGGAATTAATATTCTTAAAACAATAGCTTTTTATTTTTAAAATACATGCAAAGCTATTTTTTTTTCAGTATTGACCCTTGCAAAAACCTTGTGTTCGAAATTTTTCTCCTTTCCTTTTCCCACCTCTTCCTTAAACAGCATTTACTCCACTATATGTTAAATATTAGTGTTTCCATACATATTTCCACATTTAACATGCTTCACAAGAAAAAATTAAATCAAAAAGGAAAAAAAATGAGAAAAACCAAAACCAAAACAAAACAAACAAGCACCAACAAAAAAGTTGAAAATACCATGTTGTGATCTACATTCAGTATCCACAGTCCTCTCTCTAGATGCAGACAGCTGTTTCCATCACAATCTATTAGAACTGGCCTGAATCATCTTATTGTTAAAAAGAGCCTAGTCCATCACAGTTGATCATTACATAATCTTATTGTTGTGTACAATGCTCTATTGATTCTACTCATTTCACTTAGCATCTGTTGATGTAAGTCTCTCCAGGCTTTTCTGAAATCATCTTGCCAATAATTCCTTATAGAACAATAATATTCCATAATATTCATATAACCATAATTTTTTTAGCCATTCCCCAACGATGGACATCAACTCAGTTTCCAGTTCCTTACCACTATAAAAAGGGATTGCTACAAATATTTTTGCACATGTGGATCCCTTTCTCCTTTTTATGATCTCTTTGTGATACAGGTCTAGTAGAGAAACTGCTGGATCAAAGGATTTCAACAGTTTGATAGCCCTTTGGGCATAGTTCCAAACTGCTCTCCACAATGGTTGGATCTGTTCACAAGTTTGCCAACAATGTAAGAGTGTCCCAATTTTCCCACATCCCTTCCAGTATTCATCATTATCTTTTCTTGTCATCTTAGCCAATCTGAGAGGTGTGTAATTTCAAGTCAGAGTTGTCTTAATTTGCATTTCTCTGACCAATAGTGACAGAAAATTTTTTCATCTGACTAAAATGATTTTAATTTTCTCATCTGAAAATGGTCTGTTCATATCCTTGAACAATTTATCAAATGGAGAATAGTTTGACTTCTTAGAAATTTGAGTCAATTTTCTATATATTTTAGAAATGAGGCCTTTATAAGAACCCTTGGATGTAAAGACTTCTTTCCAGTTTATTGTTTCCTTTCTAATCTTTTCTGCACTGGTTTTGCTTGTACAAAATTTTTTTAATTTAACATAACCAAAATTATTCATTTTGCATCTCATAATTTATTCTAGTTTTTCTTGGGCCATAAATTTCTTCCTGCTCCATAGATCTGAGAAGTAGTCTATCCTTTGTTCTGTTTTTTGTAATAGTATCCCTTTTTATGTCTAAATCATGAACCCATTTTGACCTTATCTTATTATAGGGTGTTAGATGTTAGATGTGCCTAGTTTCTACCATACTCTTTTCTAATTTTCCCAGCAATTTTTGTCAAATAGTCAGTTCTTATCCCAGAAGGTTGTGTCTTTGGGGTTATCAATACTAGATTACTATAGTTATTGATTATTGTGTCTTGTGAACCCAACCTTTTCGATTGATCAGCTACTCTTTTCTTAGCTAGTACCAAATGATTTTCATGACCACTGTCTTATAATATAGTATTAGGTCTAGTACAGCTAGGCCATCTTAATTTGCATTTTTAAAATTAATTTCATTGAATTTCTTGAAATTTTGTTCTTCCAGATGAATTTTGTTATTCTTTTTTCTAGGTCTGTAACATAATTTCTTGGGAGTTTGATTGGTATGACACTAAATAATTGATTAATTTAGGTAATATTGTCATTTTTATTATATTCTCTCAGCTTACCCATGAGAACTTGATATTCTTTCAATTACTTAGGTCTGACTTTATTTTTGTAGAAAGTATTTCATAATTGTGTTCATATAGTTCCTGACTTTGTCTTGGCAAGGAGACTCCTAAATATTTCATATTATTTACAGTTATTTTAAATGGATATTCTCTTTGTATCTCTTGTTGCTTGACTTTGGTGGTAACATACAGAAATGCTGATGACTTATGTGGATTTATTGAAGTTTCTATGACTGCTAAAATTGTGAATTATTTCTAGTAATTTTTTAGTTGATTCCCAAGGATTCTTTAAGTACAGCATCATATCATCTGCAAAGTGATACTTTTGTCGCCTCATTATCTACTCTAATTCCTTTAATCCCCCTTTCTTCCCTTAATGTCAAAGCTAACATTTCTAATACCATATTGAATAGTAAGGGTGAAAGTGGGCAGCCTTGTTTCACTTCTGATCTTATTCGGAATTGTTCTAGTTTATAACTAGATGATGATTTTGCTGATGGTTTTTAATAGATGCTATTGATCACTTTAAGGAAGACTCCATTTATTCCTATATTCTCTAAGTTTTTTTTTAATAGGAATGGGAGTTGAATTTTGTCAGATGTTTTTTCTGCATGTACTGAAGTAATCATATGGTTTTTGTTAGTGTAGTTATTGATATAGTCAATCATGCTAATAGTTTTCCTAATATTGAACCAGCCCTGCATTCCTGCTATAAATCCTGAAGATGACTTTCTGTAATCTCATTGCTAATATTTTATTTAAGATTTTTGCATCAATATTCATTACAGAAATTGGTCTATAATTTTCTTTCTCTGTTTTTATGCTATTTGGGTTAGGTATCAGCACCATATTGTGTCCTAAAAGGAACTTTATAATACTCCTTCTTTCCTATTTTTTCAAAAAGTTTGCAAAGTATTGGAATTAATTGTTCTTTAAATGTTTGGTAGAATTTACTTATAAATCCATCTGCTCCCGGAAGTTTTCTTAGGAAGTTAATTAATAGTTTGTTCTATTTCCTTTTTTTTTTTTTTTTTTTTTTTCCAAATGGGACTATTCAAGTGATTTATTTCTTCCTCTGTTAATCTGGCCAATCTATATTTTTGTAAGTATTCATTCATTTCACCTAGATAATCAGATTTATTGGCTTGCAGTTGAGCAAAATAGCTCCTAATTATTACCCTAATTTCCTCTTCATTGATGGAAAGTTTAATACTAGCAATGTGACTTTCTTGTTTCCTTTTTCTAATCAAATTACCTAAATTTTATCTATTTTCCCATAAACCAACTTGTTATGTTTATTTCAATAGTTTTCTTACTTTCAATTTTATTAATGTTGTTTTATTTTCAGAATTTCAAATTTGGTATTTAATTGGGGCTTTGTAATTTATTCTTTTTCTATTTTTTTAGTTGCATGCCCAATTCATTGATTTTCTCCTCTTTTATTCAAGTAAGCATCTAGAGATATAAAATTTCCCCTAAGTATTGCTTTGGCTGAATCCCATAAATTTTGGTATGTTGTCTCATTCTTTTTTTTCTCTTAGATGAAATTATGAATTGTTCCAATGATTTGTTGTTTCACCCACTCATTCTTCATATTTAAATTATTTAATTTCCAATTATTTTTCCCTGGCCTTTTATTACATGTAAATTTTATTGCATCATGATCTGAAAAAGATGCATTTACTATTTCTGCCTTTTTGTATTTGATTTTGAAGTTTTTAATGACTTAACATGTGGTCAGATTTTGTGTACATTCCATGTGCTTCTGAGAAAAGTATACTCCTTTCTGTCTTCATTGAGTTTTTTCCAGAAGTCTATCCTACCTAACTTTTCTAAAATTCTATTTACCTCCTTAACTTCTTTGTTATTTATTTTGTGGTTCGATTTATCTAATTCTGATAGAGTAAGATTGAGATCCCCACTAGTATAGTTTTCTTATTTATTTCTTCTTGTAAATCTCTTAACTTCTCTAGGAATTTGGATGCTATAGCACTTGGTGCATATATGTTTAGTACTGATATTACTTTATCATTTATGGCACCCTTTAGCAAGATGTAGTTTCCTTCCCTATATCTTTTAATTATATCTACTTTATCTTTTGCCTGATCTGAGATAACTACTCTTGTGTTTTTTTTTTTTTTTTGTTTGTTTTTTTTTTTTTTTACTTCAGTTCAAGCATAGTAAATTCTGTTCCAGCCTTTTACCTTTACTCTGTATGTATCACTCTGCTTTAAATGTGTTTCTTGTAAACAACATATTGTAGGATACTGGCTTTTAATCCAGTCTGCTATCCTTTTCTGCTTTAAGTGAAAATTCATTTAATTCACATTCACAGTTAAAATTACTAACTCTGTATTTCCTGCTATCTTATTTTCCCTAAGTTATACTTGTCTCTTTCCTTTATTAATTAATTGGCGATAGCAGGAAAGTGTTTTGCTTCTGATGACACCTCCCTCAATCTGTCCTACCCTTTTTCAGACCTTCACACTTTCTTATTCCTTTCTTCCTCTACTTTTGTTCTTACTTATATTAATCTCCCCCTTTCCTTTCCCCTACCTCCTCTGCTTCTCTATAGGATAAGACAAGTTTCTAGATTAAATTAAATATATTTGATATTCTCTCTTTGAGCCAAAATCCTATGAGATTAAGGTTTACACAATGCTTATTCCCTTCCCCCTTTCCCCTCAATTGTAAAGTCTTTTTTGCCTCTGCATGTGATATAATTTATCCCATTTTACCTGCCCTTCTTTCTTCTTCCAGCACAATCTTTTTTTTCATCACTAAAAAGTTTTTTTTTTTTTTAATATCATCACAGTAAAGTCAAATTATACCTATACCCTCTAAATTTATGCCTACCAGTGGTAGTTCTCAAGAGTTAAACATATCACCTTCCCATATAGGAATGTAAACATTTTTTAAAAATAGCTTTTTTTTAAATTCTGGTTTGACCTTTTTATGTATTTCAAGATCAATTTTTTTTTGTCAGCTCTGGTCTTTTCATCAAAATTAAATAAAATTTCCCTATTTCATTGAATGCCCAAAATTTCCCTGGAAAGATAATCCTTAATTTTTCTGGGTAGTTGATTCTTGGCTAGTCTAAGTTCCTTTGTTTTCTGAAATATAATAACCCAGACCCTTTGATCCTTTAAAATGGAAGCTGCTAGGTCCTGGGGAATCCTGATTGTGGCTCCTCAATATTTAAATTGTTTCTTTCTGGCTACTTGCAATATTTTCTCCTTGATCTGATAATTCTGGAATTTAGCAGATTACAAAGTCTTATTTCCTTTGGAAGAAGAGAAGAGAAGGCTGAGTTGGGGGGTAGGTGGGGAAATCATGGCAACTACTTCTAAATACTTGAAGAATGACAGATAAATGAGAAATTAGATTTGTTTTTACCTCTCAGGGCAACACTAAGACTATAGATTTAGAACTGGAAGGGATCCTTGAGATTATTGACCTTAATTTGGTCATCTGGAAGATGAAAAATTGAGAACCATAAGTTTTAAATTACTTGTCCAGGGCCACATAGCTATTAAGTGGCTGAGGAAGAATTTCAACACATGACATTCTTGACTAAGATGAATACAAGAATAATTACATGCTTTCTGTCTCCAGTTATCTTGATCTATATCTGGCCACTGGACTCAGGTGGTTCTGGAGAGGAAAGTAAGGCAGTAAGGCACAGTTCCCCCTCACTTAAATACAATTCACTTACATGTCATGACATTACCTTCCTGAGGTCAAGGTCCTCTTCAAGAACAAGATAAACAGCAAAAATGACTAGACTACAAAGAACAGTGTTCATTTAAAAAAATCTGGGTCATTCAATTTTCCTTTCTTTTAGATTTGAAGAGATTTATCTCTCTTGACTACAAAATGATTGTATTTTCATTGAAATCGTGTCTGGCTTTACTATACGTAATCTCTGTGATTCTGATTGCAATATCTCCCCTTTCTGTGTCTCAGTTTGCTCTTCTCTAAAATGAGGGATTAGACCAGTCCCTTCCAATGAAATCTGATTGAGTAGTTGGTCTATGTACTTCCATGCAGCAATAAATTGTAAATGTTTTTAGAATAGGCTAATAGTAAAATTAATCTTCACCAAATGAGAACCATGTTGAATATCACATCAAAGCCTACAAGTCTTTGTTTATTCAAACACTTACTGTTGTGTAAATAATGAAAAATCCTGTAATTTTAAAAAATCCAGACATTTTCTTTCTCAACATGAAACAAAACCTTGCAATATTTGGGAACATCTGGACATGAGGTTGACATCTGTTTTCAACGAGAAGTTTGGCAACTTTTGGGATTAGTCCTCCTTTTGTTACTATGTGATTTTTTTTTTCCAGATTTTGTCAAAGACCACTTGGCTCTTCTGACTTTTCTAGTGGATTTGCTTAAATCAAAATGTGAAACCACAAAGCATCAACCTCTAAGTAGTGTCAGCTTTATAGTCATATGATCAAGGTACTCCTGGCCCCTAGACTGAGTCCCATCTAGTGTCTGGCTTCCCAATCTATTTAAGTTATTCCAAAGTCAATGAAAAAAAAGTCATATTTTCAATTCTCCATTGTCATATTTTATTAATGAAATTAATTGGCATAAAATCGAATAATTTAAAAAGGATCCCAAAAGGAAAGATAAAGTAAGGGTCCTAATAAGAAACAGAAACTATTCCCAGGGAAATATACTAGTGTGCGGATATAACATTAATGTTACAGAAGAGAAAAAATGTGTGGCAGGAAAAGCCTGGAATGGTGAACTCTTCACCCAGGGCTATGTACCAACTGCAATTCCTCTTCCCCCATTATCTCTAAAAATCCAAAAAAAAATTTAAAGTAGGAATGAAAATTTTCCATGCTGTATTTCACTCAAGGGAAAAACAAAGTTTTGTTTTTATTTTTTTTTCCAGGGAAGAAGTAAATCTCCTTTTATTTTTAAGTAATGCAAATAATAAGGAATGTATGGATTATACCTCTGATTTTCCTGATGTGGACAAGAGTAGTGCAGTAGGTAGAACAATGGATTTTAAGACAGAAAGATGAGTCTGAATCCTTCAAGACACATGATTGCTGTGTTCTAAGTGGAAAGTCATTTAAACTCTTTTAGCAGTTTTGTGATTTGGAAGATGAATGGTACCTTTAGCTCAGGGTTTTTGTGAAGAGCAAATGCTTATATAAAGCACATTGCAAACGTTAAAATGAAATATAAAAATACTGACTACAAAACAATTTCAATCTTCAAGGAGCTCCCCCTCAGCATTGTTATTGTTTTTAATTTAATCTTTTATTTTTCTCCAATTATATAGAAAAACTATTTTTAACATTCATGTAAATTTTTTTTGAATGCAAAATTCTCTCCGTCACCTTCTTCCTTCCCTCTTTGCCTCATTGAGAAGGCAAGTAATTTCATATAGGATATACACATATAGTCATGTAAAACATATTTTTATGTAGGGTTGCAAAAGAAAACAGAAGCAAAACCCAAACAAGAAACAAGAAACAGAAAGATTTTATTTTCTTAGATAATTATCCCCTCAAGTTCAACTTACATTCATCCTTTCTCTATATATACTCTTTCTAACTGTATTAATAATGAGAAAGGTTTTAGGAGTTACAATTATAATTTTCCCAAGTAGAAATGTAAACAATTCAATCTTCTTGAATCCCTTATGATTTCTCTTTCCTTTTTACTTTTTTAATGATTCCTTTGAGTCCTGAATTTGTAGGTCAAAGTTTCTATTCATCTTTCATCTTTTCATCAGGAATGTTTGAAAGTCCTCCATTTCATTGCATGTATATTTTTCTCCTAAAGGATTATATTCAATTATGCTGGGTAGGTGATTCTTGACTATAATCTTAGCCTTTTGCCCTACAGGATTTCATATTCTAATGTTTTAGTGTAAAAACTGTTAAATTTTGTGTTATCTTGAATGAGATTCCATAATATTTGAATTGTTTCTTTTTAGTCTGCTTGTAATATTTTCTCCTTGAACTGGGAATTCTGGAATTTTACTACAATATTTCTGAAATTTCTTTTAGGAGATGATTGGTGGATTCTTTTAATTTCCATTTTAACTGTGGCTCTAGGATATAGATCAGTTTTCCTTAATAATTTGTTGAAAGATGATGTCTAGACTTTTTTTTTTTTGATTATAGCTTTCAAATACTCCAGTGATTCATAAATTATCTTTCTTGGGTTTATTTTCTAGGCCAGTTGTTTTTACAATGAGATATTTCATATCCCCACCATCTTTTCATTTTTTTTTATTGTTTCTTGATGTCTCATAAAACCATTAGCTTTCACTTGCCCAACTGTACTTTTTTTTAATGATTTTTTTCTTCAATGGATTTCTGTACTTCTTTTTCCACTAGATCATTTTTACTTTTTAAGACACCATTCTCTTTATTGGATTTTCATGCCCTTTTTAGCATTTGCTTATTATATTTTTATGGTGTCATTTTCTTCAGGGTGTTCTTGTGCCTCCTTTATCAAACTGTTGATTTTTTTCTATGATTTTGTTGCATCACTTTCATTTGTTTTCCAATCCAAGGCCATATGGATAAAATAACAATGGTGGTACTAGGTGGCCGACTTAAAAGGAGTTCCCAAGGTGGAGATTGTAAGGGGACCTAACAACTGATCAGAAAGACATCATAGGAGACTCTTTTACTATCACTGGATATAGGACTAGGTGTCATTTGGTGACTTCATTGCCTAAATCTACCTCTGGTCATAGTTCAAGGGAAAAGTGGAACACTTTCTATCAAGAGAAACTGGAAAACATGAGGGGACTTTATCATTTTTGGTCCCAAAGGGTCTGAGACCCCAAGGGGCAATATTAATTATAATCCCAAGGGATCAAGGGCCCTTCCTGGGTAAGAATAAGATTAAAGGCAGATTAGTTATCAAGCTTCTTCCCAGATCACAACACATTGGAAACATCAAAGCTTTAAAATATTTTGAAATATCTTTGGACATAGCAGTGCAAAATAATCTCAATACTTGAGAGGGTTTCCCTCTCTATTTTCCAAAATAAGCAACAGAATCCAACATTATCATAAACATTTAAATGAAGAAATAGAATGGAACAATGGGTAAATAACAACAAAAAAACCCCAATGATAAAAATCTACTATGGTGACAGGAAGTCAAGACACAAGTTTAGGAGACAATAAAATCAAAATAACTACAGGTATTAAAGGAAAAAGAATATGAAAAGGACAGAAGGTCAACAAGAATCTTTGGAAGAGTTAAAAAAATAATTTTCAAAGTCAAATAAGAGAGTAATAGAGAAAATTAGGTGAAGAAAATGAGAGAAAAGGAAGAAAATTATGAAAAAATAACAACTTGTTAAAATAGTTACAAAAATAAAAGAAAATTAATAAAATAAAACCTTAAAAAACAGAATTGGCCAAATGGAAAAAGGAGGTACCAAAATTCACTAATGAAAAGAACTCCTTAGAAAGTAGAATAAGGTAAGTGAAACTTAATGATTCTCTTAGCAGACATCAAGAAAGATTAAACAAAGTCAAAGAAAATATGAAATATGTCTTTGGAAAAATAACTGACCTAGGAAATAGTTCAAGGAAAGATAATTTAACACTTCTTGGACTTCATGAAATCTATGATTAATGAAAAAGCCTAAATGTATTTCAAGAAATTATGAAGGAAAAATTTCCTGACATTTTAGATACAGAGTTAAATAGAAATTAAAAGAATCCAATGATTACCACTTGAATGGCATCCCTAAATGAAAATTATTTGAAATATTATAACCAAATTCCAAAGCCCCCAGATAAAGGAGAAAATACTTCCAGCATCTAGAAAGAAACATTTCAAATATTGTGAAGCCACAGTCAGGATTACAAAAAAAATTTAGTAGCTATCCTGTTAAAAAATGCAAGACTTGGGATGTGATATTTCAGAAAGCAAAAGGACTAAAATGCAACCAAGAACAATTCAACCAGTAAAACTGAGTATAATCTTTCAAGGGCAGAGATGAATATTTAATAAAATAGATGACTTTTAAACATTCCTAATAAAAACAGCAATGAAGAGAGCATTTAACTTTCAAATACAAAATTCAAGAGAAAAATTTTAAAAAGTAAATATGAAAGAGAAGCCACAAAGAACTCAATAAGGCTAAATTGTTTAAATTTATAAATGGGAAGATGATACATTTAACTTTTTTTTATACATAGAGAAAACTTTTCAGTATATAAAATTTTTAGTATCACAATGGTACTATTTATTTTATATAGTCAGATTAATAAGACCTCTAATTCTTTTTCTCAATAGTTTTATTTGAAATATTTGAATATATTTATTTGAAGTTATATTTGAAAGATATATTTAAGTGAAGGGAATGGAGGAGGTTGCTCTATCTCCACATTAGGTGATCAACTTTCAGTATATTTCTTGCTTAAAATTTACTGAGAATCCTGATTCACAAATATAAGTAATTACAATTTGAATCAAAGGAAAGGGAAGAGAACAAGCATTTATTAAGAACCTAGTTTAATGCCAGAAACTATGCTAAGTCCTTTTCAAAATAAAGATATAAAAACAATTAAAAAACTTTTTTTTTTTTACATTTTCAGTTTTAAATTCCATTTCACCCTTCTTCTCCTCTCTCTTAATGAGATGGTAAGCAATATGATATAGCTTAAACATATGCAATCAATTAAAACATTTCCATATTAGTCATTTTGTGGAAGAATACAAACAAAAAAAGTGAAAAACAATATTCTCCAGTCCGTATTCAGATTCTATCAGTTCTTTCTCTGGAGATAGATAACATTTTTCATCATAAGTCCTTTGGGATTTGCCTCAGAGCAAAATTATTATTATACTATTGTATTAATAACTAATTATTTACATGTGATCCAGGCTTTTCTTTTTCTATTTTCCCATTACAGTCCAGCTCTTGTAAAGTCAGATTCTTAACTGATTGATAATTACTCCTAGTCCTTAAGATACATGCTCTCCAAGCTTGGGTGAGACCTTACAGAACTAGGAGACCTGTTTAGGATATAAACAGAATGCAGGAGTAAGCCTTTTCTCAGAGGAAAGGAACCTCTGTCCTTGTTTCCCTCAATCACTGGGACCAGTCCGTGAAGGAGAAAATTAATCAGAGAGTTCAAGATGGAGGCTTTCCCTGTCCAGATTGATGAGTCTCACAATAAAGCTCTTTTCTTATTTTGGAAGAACTCAAAAGTTTTATTAGCTCATTAAATATCCATCAATCAGGATTGGTTTTCACTTGTCAAAAGGATTTCAGAAAGGTTATTTCAAACTTTCAGTCTCCATTGAAGTTTTTTGGTTATTGAGAGAAAATATTATTCATCTAATTATCAATTACTGGCTAGCCTACTTGATAAATCAATGATCAATAACCTAGAAACTCTGTCTCTTGGGGTTTTCATTCATCATATTTTGGATTTTATTGCTGAGAATAATTAAGACATTCAAGGCTGTTCATTGTATGATATTGCTGTTACTATGTACAATATTCTCTTGGTTCTGCTCATTTCAGTCATCATCAGTTCATGTATGTCTTTTCTGTAATCCTATTGAACATTATTTCTTATTGAACAATAGTCTTCCTTACAATCATATACCACATTTTGTTCAGCCATTTCTGAGCTGATGGGCATCTTCTGTATTTCCAATTATTTGTCATCACAAAAAGATCTGCTATAAATATTTCTGTCCAGATAGGCTTTTTAAAAATTTCTTTAGAATACAGGCCGAGTACTATTATTGCTAGGTCAAAGAGTACTCAGTTTTATAGACCTTTGGGAGACATGATATCTGAGCTGTTTTAATTTGCACTTCTCTAATAAATAGTTTATTTAGAGTATTTTTCATGTGACTATTTGTAGCTTTGCTTTCTTCTTATGTAAACTGCCTATTCATATCTTTTAACCATTCATCAACTGGGGAATGGCTCTATTTTTTATTTCTCTCAATTTCCTATGTATTTGAAAAATGAGATTTTTTTTTATCAAAGTATCTTACTATAATTTTCTTCCATAGGTTCCTTTTTTCCTTTTAATTTTATCTGCATTAGTTTTGTATATCCAAATCCTTTTATAATAGATGTAATCAAAATTATTTATTTTGTTTCCTATAATCCTCTCTATCTTTTATTTGGTAAAAAAAAACTCTTCATGTCATATTTATAAGTTTGGCTAACATGACAAATGGAAAATGGCAAGTGTTGGAGGTAATGTATTGTTGATGGAGCTGTGAATTGATTCAACCATTGTGGAGAGCAATTTGGAACTATACCTAGAGGTCTATAAAACTGTGCACATACCCTTTGGCCCAGAAATACCAGCATTAGGTCTGTATTCCAAAGGGATAAAAAGAATGAAGAAAGAGGCTATTTGTACAAAAATATTTATAGCATCTCTTTTTTGTGGTAGAAAATAATTGGAAATAAAGGGGGTTGCCCAACAAATTATGATATATAATTGTTATGGAATACTATTGTGTTACAAGAATTAATGAACAGAATGTTTTAGCTAGAAAAACCCAAGGAAACTTATATAAACTCATTCAAATGAGAAGAATTTGGAGCATATTGCACACAGTCAGAACAATATTGTAAGGATGATCAACTGAGAAGGACTTAGATACTCTGATCAAGGTAATGATCCAAGACAACCCCAAAGCACTCACAATAAAAATGCTATCTATCTCTAGAGAGACAATTGATGAATTCTGAGTGCAGATTGAAATAAGCATTTTAAAAACTTTATTTTTCTTGTATTTTTATCTCTATGTTCTTTTGCAAAATGACTAATATGGAAAGATATTTTACATGACTTAATAAGTGCATTTAATATCAAATTTCTTGCCTTCTCAAGGAGGGTGAAGGTGTAGAAAGGACATTTGGAACTCAAAATTAAAAAAAAATTATTGTTAAAATATTTTTCCACATAGCTGGGAAATATTTAATGAAATACAAATATGAAAAAAGAAAAGGAAAATATATTTTGAATGACATTGGAATGATTGAATGAATTGGAAATTGATAGCTCTTTTTTGGGGTTTGATTTTGAGGATGTACTTTGCAAATTGTCACAAGTTAATGATTACTCCTGTATCTGTGACTAAGCTTTATAAATGCATGAGGCCAATTATTTTAGGGAAAATCATCTCAGCATTTTTGCATCAGCAAAGTTCCAAGTAAATGCCATCTTTTGGTTGTATATAAACAAGCTATCACTTTTGCCAAATCCTTTTGGACAGCTGTACTGGGTGCAGATCAGTGATTTGCTCTCCTGACTAGCTTTTCCAGCCATAAAATCTACTGTGCCTACACTTTGAAGAGTGTGACTCTTATTGGGAAAGAAAAAGTACAAGGGAAATTATGTGCCACGGATTACACTGACCCTATAGGTGATAGATATATAGAAAGACATAGCTACATAGAGAGATAGAGATAAAGAAATAGATGAATACAGAGATAGATTGTGATTGGTAAGACAAAAATTGATAGGTAGTTAAGTAGATAGGGAAGTAGATAGATTTTAGATAGATAGAATAATTAATATGTGTTTAACTCTATGACGTGCACCAAACTTAATACTGGACACATTAATACAAACCTCCAAGGCAGTCCCTAACTTCAAGAAGCTGGCATTCTTTTTTTTTCTAAAGCTTTTTATTTTCAAAACATATGCAAAGATAATTTGACAACATTGACCCTTGCATAGCCTTGTTTTGCAAATTTTCTCTTCCTTTCCCCCACCTCCTTCCCTAGATGGCAAGCAATTCAATATATGTTAAACATGTTAAAATATATGTTAAATCCAATATGTATAAGCATATTTATATAAGCCTCTTGCTACACAAGAGAAATCAAATTAAAGAAAAGAAAGTAAATGAATAAGAAAGCAAAATGCAAGTGAACTACAGCATAAAGAGTGAGAATATTATATTGTGATCCACATTCAGTTCCCACAGTCTTCTTTCTGAGTGTAGATGGTTTCTTCATCACAAGATCATCGGACCTTATATCAATCATCTTACTGTTGGAAAGAGTCACATTCATCAGAATTGATCATCATATAATATTGATGTTGTCCTGTACAATGATCTCCTGGTTCTTCTCATTTCACTTAGCATCAGTTCATGTAAGTCTCTCCAGGCCTTTCTAAAATTATCCTCCTGATCATTTCTTACATAACATTTTTCCATATTCCATAACATTCATATTCCATAACTCGTTAATCCATTCTCCAACTTATAGGCATCCGCTCAGTTTCCATTTCTGGCCACTACAAAAAAGGCTGCCACAAACATTTTTGCACAGGTGAGTCCCTTTCCCTCCTTTAAGATCTCTTTGGGATATAAGCCAAATAGAAACACTGCTGGGTCAAAGGTATGCACAGTTTGATACTTTTTGAACATAGAAGCTTACATTCTAAATGGAGGAAAAAACAAATAAGCAAACGAACAACTAAAAAGAATCTGGGAAGGGCTGGGGACTAAATATAAAGCATTATAGTGTGGAGATATTCAATAAGTGTCTGGAAAGTCTGGTTCTAGACAAGATAATACAAAAACTCACCTATTAGAGCCCAGCTTCACCCAGAAGTTGATTCCATACACTTGAAAAGAATCACTCTATTTCACAGTATTAGCAAGAGCTCTTCAGAATATGGTGCTGATATGAGAGATCTTACTATTTTCTCTTTGCCATTTCCTCATGCTGGATGTTTTCTAATGTAGTAATACTAATTATAGCACTGGACAAAATAGTAAAAAAAATCACCTCAAATGAAAAGGGAAAATAGTTCCTTACCAGATACTAATTCCTTTTCTGATATTTCAGGATTTTAATGAGACTAAGTGATGTAAAATATATTTCCATATTAGTCATGTTGGGAAAGAATAGACCAAAAGAAAAAAAACCAAGAAAAAAGTTTAAAAAGTGAAAATAGAGTGCTTCAATATGCATCCAAACTCCATCAGTTCTTTCTCTGGACATGGACAGCATCATGAATCCTTTGAAATTGTCTTTGATTGTTGTTTTGCTGAGAAGAGCTAAGTGAAGGAATAGTTTAAAAACACACTGTCTTGCTGTTACTGCTCTCCTGGTTTTGCCCATTTCACTGTATCAGTTCATAAAAGTCTTTCCAGATTTTCCTGGAATCTATGAACTCATCACTTGTTACTGCCAATAGTATTCCACTGCATTAATATATTGCAACTTGTTCAGCCATTCTCCAGTTGATGATATGTCTCTACTGCTTTAAGTCCACCATGTACCTGTCTTTCTATTATCAATTGAGACATCTACAATTTTGAATTAAGTAATAGAATCTTAGTTCAAGAAGTTTAACAGATTCCAGAGGCCATCTAGATCAGCTCTTTCTTGTTATAAATGATGAATCTTTTGTTTAGAGAGCTTGTGGTTCCCCCAAGGTCATACATTCTATGTTTTGGAGGTAGAATCTGGAGCTGAATTCTCTGACAGTGTTCTTCCCACAATGCCAAAAGGGGAAGAACACCCTGTGGTTTGAGGATAAATTCATGTGACATAAATTCTATGTGACATTGAACATACTATATGATCCATGAGGGTTTTTCATAGATATTAAGAATAATTTTAAAGGAATATTAAACTTGGGAATAAGAAGGCCCCTCTTAGTTCATTGAGTCAAACCTGCCACCCATCACAGCTTAGCTCTTAACAACTTCCCAGGTAGATGTCTGGCGAGCCAGCCTCCATTTGAACTTTCTAAAGTTAAGAGTTAAGAACCTAATAAGGCATGATATTATATGTGCTAATATTGTTCATATCGCATCACCTGATGGACAACATGCTTGAAGAAAGAGAGTGTTGAATTTTCTTCTTTTTATCTTTAACATCCAGTACAGTGCCTGGGATATAATAAATGCCTATTCACAAGTTCTTGATGTATTGATATGAAATTGGCTCCCTATAATTTTTCTAAATCTTTGAGGGCTGGTTTCTGTATTATATGTAGAATCAATCTCTTCCAGGTCTGGAAGCCAACTAAATATACCGATAAATCTTTTTTCCCCCAAGCTATACATTCAATTTGACTCAATCTAGCCACACACTAGGGTAATACACACACTAGGTACTGAGAAGAATGATGAAGAAGAAGATATCCCAATGTGTTATAGGAACTTAAATTTTCATAGGGGAGAAGTGGTTTCCTGTTGCCTCTGAGGTAAAATACAGTTTTATTGTTTGGCATTTGAAGCCCTCTACAACATACCTCCCATCTATCTTTTCAGGTTTATTCCCCTTCACATTCTATCTATTCTGTTTCTATTTCTCACCTACATGCCTTTGTACAAGAATAACCATCCCTGATACTTATGTTTTGATATGTATTCCCTCTTCACAGAGAAATAAAGGACTGGACCTGAAATCAAGTAGAACCCAGTTCAAATCCAGTCTTAAACACTTACTAGCTGTGTGACTCTGACCTTAACCTCTGTGAGACTCAGTTTCCTTAACTATCAAGCGGATAGTTACCCCTTTCTCTCTAGTTTCTTATGAAGGTCAAATGAGATAATATAATTGATGTTATCTAAATGCTTATACCTCTTTCCTTTCCTTTGCCTCTTGGAACTCCTTACTTTCTTCAAAGTGCAACCTAGGTATTATCTCCTGATTCTCTTAGGTATTAGCTCTCCCTCCATCCTAAGTTTACTTAGTATTATTTAATTTGTGTCTACTTAAGTGTCTCCTTAGTAAAATGTTAGCTCCTTAATGGGAGTGATTATTTCTTTTGGATTTTGCATCCATTCCCTGTACCTAGCCTAGTAGCTAATATATATCTGGTAATTAATAAGTGATTTTTGCTGAAATGAATCAAGATCATGTACATTAATAAGCTTAATATAGCAGAGAATTACAATTGCATGATGTTTTGAGTATAGTGGTATACATGGAATCAAGAACACATGGATTTGAATCCTACTTTTTTGTTGTGTTTTCATTGTGTAACTATGAGTGGGTCACTTAAGCTCTCCAAGCCTCAGGCAGCTCATGAAGGCTTATTATAAAGATTGAAATCTACACTAGTAAAAGAAGTTCCCAACACCAAGAAAACACAGCTTCCTGATATATTTACAAAGTATTGGACATGATAAACATATAAGAAAAATACAAAAATTCTCTAAACAAGTGGTGGAGAAAGAAATCATCTCTGGCCAAAGTCAAAAAATGGTGCATGTTTGGGAACTAAATTGAGTCTTGAGGGATGATGGGTTTTAACAGGTGGAGATGAGTGTATCTCCAATACCTAAAACACTGTCAATTATGTAAAATGTGCTTAAAAGAGCTTGCTGACTGAATAAGTAATTGATTGATTCCAGACCAGAAGATATTGAGTAGAAAAATTATTCATGGAATCAGGAAAAGGTCCAGCTTATGACCTCATAGATGGGGAATGATAGAAGATAAGATTGAAAGGTAGATTGGAGCTAGATTTTGGCAAGTTTTGAATGTCTGGATTTTCATTTGGCAGCCAAAGAGAAATCATCAAAAGATACCAAGCCAGAGCCTGACTTGGTCAAATGGGGAATTATTTGGAAGATTATCCTGACAGTGATGTTATTCATGGATTGAAATGGGAAGAACCTAGAAGCAGAGCCAACTCAGAATATCTCAACTTCCTTCAAGCACGTTTATAATAGGGTTCCCATCTTGTTGGCCCTCACCAAGACTCAGTCTTGTCTGTCAAAACTTTGATGGATCCCTGATTTCCAATATGTTTATCCCTTCCCAATGCAGACTGTGATCCATATTTTTTAGTCTTCTGTAATTCTTTTCCATATTCTTCTGTAAATTTTCCACAGATAGTTAAACCCATATGAAAACAGCCTTCCTCTAGAGCTATTGGCATTGTGTTGATATCAGTGTAGCATGTGGACAATATAGGTTATCTTTGACATGTGTGACCCATCTTCCTTTCCTTGTTATTTGTCACTTTAATAAGAATTCTTTGGGAATTCCTTGTGAATAACAGAGCTTTGGATAGCCTTCTCTCTGCTGCAATTCTTTAGAGACTATGATATATACCATGATTCAAAATTATGCAGTGTCAGTGAAAGAATTTTTTAAAAGTAGGACTTTATTTCAGGGAGAAATTGGAGATCATTAAAAAACAGCACATTTTTTTTTCCTGTAAATTCTTCTCCTTTGCAACTCTGGGTCCTTTTCATTGCCCATCCATAGCATCTGTCTGAGATATATGTTTTCAAAGATCAGCTGTGTGAGCTGTACATTCAAATGCATGCCATAGTTTGAATGATAGGTATTTTTTATCTACTTTTTTTCCTCTGTCAAGCCTTAGGCCAAAATCTTTTACGAGTTTATTTATGAATTTATTCCACGAGACCATTACATTGTGGGTTTTGCCATAATCAGCACAGCATCATTCACAAACAGCAACACCTGAACAGCCTCATCATCTCTAAGAAAGCTCTCTACCATTTGGAGTCAGTGTTGGGTATTTTCTGTGCAGTAGGAATCATCTTTGGGGTAATGTGTATCCCAGTGCTACATTTCATTTGCTGATAACCAGAAGATTGTTGAGCCTTCGTTTGCATTTTTGGAGTTATTTTTCAGTCATATCCAACACCATAATCCCATTTGGAGTCTTCTTTGTCTTTTTTTTTTTAAATTCATTTTATAATTATAAAAATTTTTGACAGTATATATGCATGAGTAAATTTTAGTAATTTTTATAACATTATCCCTTGTATTCATTTTTCCAAATTTTCCCCTCCCTCCCTCTACTCCCTCCCCTAGATGACAAGCAATCCCATACATTTTACATGTGTTGCAGTATAACCTAGATACATTACATGTGTGTAAATCCAATTTTCTTGTTGCAAGTATTGGATTCCGAAGGTATAAGTAACCTGGGTAGATAGACAGTAGTGCTAATAGTTTACATTCAATTCCCAGTGTTCCTTCTCTGGGTATAGTTGTTTCTGTCCATCATTGATCAGCGGGAAGTGAGTTGGATCTTCTTTATGTTGAAGATTTCCACTTCCATCAGAATACATCTTCATACAGTATTGTTGTTGAAGTGTACAGTGATCTTCTGGTTCTGCTCATTTCACTCGGCATCAGTTGATGTAAGTCTCTCCAGGCCTCTCTGTATTCCTCCTGCTGGTCATTTCTTACCGAGCAATAATATTCCATAACTTCATATACCATAATTTACCCAACCATTCTCCAGTTGATGGACATCCATTCATCTTCCAGTTTCTAGCTGCTACGAAAAGAGCTGCTACAAACATTTTGGCACACACAGGTCCCTTTCCTCTCTTTAGTGTTTCTTTGGGATATAAGCCCAGTACTAGCACTGCTGGATCAAAGGGTATGTACAGTTTGATAACTTTTTGGGCAGAGTTCCCAATTGCTTTCCAGAATGGCCGGATTCTTTCACAACTCCACCAAAAATGTATTAGTGTCTCAGTGATCCCATTTGGAGTTTTCATGGCAAAGATACTAGAGTGGTTTCTTTCTCTAGTTTATTTTTCAGATGGGAAAACTGATTCAAATAGGGTAAAGTGACTTGCTCAGGGTCACACAACTAGTAACTGTCTGAGGCCAGATTTGAACTCTTGACTCCAGATCCTTCACTTTATCCATTGAGACACCTAGCTCAATTCTCTCATTTGCAAATAAATTAGAGAAATTAAAGCGGATTTCCATTCATTGGGAGATGGCTAGACAAATTATGATACATGCATATAATAACTATGAATGTGAAGAATACAGAAAAATATGACATGATATGCATGAACTGATACAAAAAGTGAGCAGAATCAGAAAAAACAGTATGTCAGATGATTTCAGCACTAGAAATGCCAGGAACAAGAAAACAAACTAAGTTGAACACTGTATATTTATGATGACTAGACTTTGCTTTGAAGAACCATAAAACAATATACCACATTCTCTTCTCTGCAATGATGTTACATTCCAGATCCAGAACATTGGCCGAGTGTCAGGCTTGTTGTTTATATGTATTGTTTCATTGTTGAACTGCTTCCCATCCCCTGCCTTATTCTTTATTTGTTAGAAGTGATGACTTTTTGAGTGGAGGAGTCAAGAGGGATATATTTTGAAATGTAAGTGGTATACAAACAAAAAACATAAATTAATATTAAAAATTAAAAAATAATAATTTTCTACAGTACTTAAAATATAGCTTCAAGATTTGAAAATTATGTTTTACCTAAAATTGGACTAATGGAGAGTATTATCAGTACTGCTATGATTATGATATCATTATTTTGTTTCTCTCACCATGGGATAAGAGTCTCTGAATTTGCTTGGTTCTATAGACAAATCAGGCTAATGGGTCTCTCCCTCTGCCAGGAAGCTGGTAAGACATCTATGTAATCATTGGTTTTGAACACAAATGTGGCCCTTAATACGTATCCCCATTTAATTTAAGCTTGCCAGTTTCAGATCATATCAGCATAGACAGTGAAAATATTTGAGGACCTGAATTCTGTGAACCAGGGAGCCTGGTTTCCATTCCAGTTTTGGGTCCATGCAATATAAGTGTATTTCAGTGACCTTTAACATTATCAACATTTGAATGAAAAGGACACTGCCCACCATTTTAGAAGCTTGTTTATTCCTTTGATTTAAAAAGAAATATCCTTCTATTTTCATGTGTTTTTCAGTAAATAGCAGAATTTTAAAAATTGGTTATCCATATAAGAAGGAAGCATGGGATAGACCAAAGCAAATGGGTAAAGATCATTCTCTACTTGTGTTTCCATTTTCTCCTCTGCCAAAGCAAGGTCTCGGGACTAGATGATTTCAAACATTTTCTCCCCGTTCTATTTCATAATCCAGTAAACAGAAGACTTGGAACTTTTCTTGCTGTTATAACACCCTTATTTTTATTCATTTTTGCACCACTAGGGAATTGCAACTGTATCAGCATGAGAGAGGAAATCTGGTATAAATGATGGGACTGGACAGGAAGTCAGGAAGTCTTAGATGCAAATACTACAATCTGCTCCATGACCTTGTGCCAATCACTTAACCACTCAGTGCCCCCAGGAAACCCTCTGAGTGGCTGATCTATATGAGTAGAGAAAGTTCCTCCTCTCAGAATTCTCTAAATGGAAAATATCCCAGAGCCTAACAAAATTAGATCAACAAGCCAATTAACAAGCATTTAGTAAGTATCCACTTTTTACAAAATAACACGCTTTGAGTCAGGGATACAAAGACAAAACAGGCAAAATCCAAGTATTGGTTTGGTCTTCAGACATGATTTCTGATCATTCCTAAATGCTCTCCATTATGTACACTGAGATGACAATGGGCTGAAATTAGGGGTTCCTCCCATTTCCAATGTGGCTCCATCTAGACAATCATTCCCAGGGTGACAATTGTATCCATTAGGATGCTAGAATACTACAACCAAGAATTCTAAAGTGTTCAGCTCACTATGATGACCTGAATTGATTTAAGGCTTCTGAAATTGAGCTTTTCCTCTGCTGATCCCATCACTGGTAGATTATACCCCATTGTGAGTGAAAGCACTGATTGAATGCTTGAGATTAGAAATCACATTGGATTAAAAAAATTAAACTGAACCAGATCTCATTCTTCCACAAGCTGCTCTGGTTTCGAAATGAGAGCAAATGAAAACAGTATTTCTGCGTGGCATTCTGGCTTAATATTCAGCCCAATCTAAAATGGCAAACATGTCTTCTACTGACAAATATTCTGTATTAATGTTTATTAAATTACTCCTAGAATTTATAACTTCACTTAAATAGTAAAAAGAAAAAGACTAGTATAAGACTATGGTGAATGCCAAAGAATTTGATTATAAGGAAACATTTTCAATTTCTGCATAATTGGCTAGAGATATTATGTCATCTGCAATTATATTTACCAAGGCTTTGCCTGAGTGAATATAGTGCTAGCCTGATTGAGAGGGCCTGGTTTGTTTTTAGAGAGTGGTGGGCACAGTTTTCACGATACAGAGCCCCTCTGATGTCCATCACCTACGTTGACTGAATGAAACCTGCCAATATCTCCAAGGTTCAAATAGCCAGTGACCAGTGGCAAGGATACAGACTCTCAGCTTGTATGATTTATTTTTGATAATTCCCCAGATCTCTTAGAGATGAACCACTCAACAGCCTGAAAATATGGCACTTCCTTCTTCTTAAAAAAATTATGGGTACCATTGTAACATTCTTCAGATCACAGATAAAGAGGTACGATAATCTTTAAAAACCATGTGGTCCAATCCTCCCATTTTACAGAGGAGGAAATGAAAGTCCTGGGAAATTATCTGTTTAACTTCATGTTCATGAAAAGACTGCTTCCCCTCCACTTGCTTTTGGCATCTCCATCATAATAAATTCAGGTCTAATAAAGTCTATCCCAGGATAATATTTTAAGGTCTATAATCTTTTATAAACATAATTTCACTTGAACTTTGTAGTAGGGCCATGAGATAGGTACAGAGGATAGTGCCCTTATTTCATAGGCAAGGAAACCAAGCCTCAAATTAAATCTCTTGTTTTTGCCAACAGGTATCAGTAGGAGAATTTGAACCAGGTTGTTTGTGATAGAATCAGCTAATGGCTCAATGGATAGAGCATTGGGCCTAGAATCACAAAGATCTGAATTCAAATCCATCCTCAGACACTTACTAGCTATGTGATCTTGGACAAGTCACTTAAGTCTGTTTGCCTCAGTTTCCTCATCTGTAAAATAAGATGGAAAAAGAAATGGCAAACAACTTCTTTTCCAAGAAAATCTCATAATCATAAAGAATTGGACATGGCTGAAATGACTGAACAACACAATTTCTGAAGTGTAGAAATTATGCATGAACCAAAGAACAATGGTGTCCTAAGCAGGCTGTAACATATTACCAGTGATGAACTACATCCAAGAACTGATGTAGATGCTGTCGCCCAGAAAGCATTTGCTTGGACCTTATGAAATACCAAATAAAGGAACAGGCTGACTGTTGTATTGGCCCCTGGAATATGGAAAAAATGGAAAAGAACTTTATCATGTTGATTAGAATCCTTCATTAACTGTGTTGCTTTGAGCAACCTCAGAGTCTTAATCTACTCATCTACAAAATGGGTATTCACCACTGCCAAAGGACCAGCAAAGACAAGATGGGGAGTTGCCAGGAACCAAATGTGAAGGGGAGACATGGATGGATTGAGATCATTACCTTTGAATAAAGTGCCCATTTTAAGGAGATAACAAATCCTTTGAAATATTAAGGCATCATGAATGGACTACCCATCTCACAGGGATGGGGTGAGGGAGGGAAAAACTTTGCACAACTTATAATTTATACAAATGTGAGAGTTATTATTGCTGTTTTTTATTATCAAAATCTCAATTCTTACTGAAAGCTTTCCCTAAAGATAGCAGGCTTTTATTTCCTTTCTGATGCCCCCATCTTTATTTAGTCATTCTAAATTTAGTAAACATTCAAAAATTTCAACAGAATTTTTTTAAAAAGCTACATTATTTACAGCTTCTTTTTTTTAAAGGTCTACATTAACTTTAATTAGACAATAACAGAAACATCCTGTTCTTTTCCATGCTGCTTTTGAGGGCTTTTTTTAAACTTTAAAAATATGATCTTGTGATTATTGATGTCTTTTGTTGTTAATTCACATTCGTTTCCAAATATATCTCTCCTCCCTTCCCAAACTGAGTCATTTCACATGACACAGCTAGGTGGCGAGGTGAAAAGCACACTGGATCTGTTCTTAGTAAGATCTTATTTCAAATCTAGTTTACCCTGGATACATCACATAACCTGTCTGTCTATTTCCTCTTCTGTGAAAGTGGGATAATAATAGTATCCTTCTCAAGTTATTGTGAGAATTACATGATAATTTTGTAAAGTAAATCTTAAAATGTTACATAAATGCTGGATACTAACAAGGAGTAAGAACGAAAGAGTAAAATAAAAAATGCAGCTTTGCAAAAGTGATATATTGACTGTGTCAGAACATAGGCAACATTCCCCTCCCATCATCCTCTGTAATCTGCAATGAAGGAAGGTAGGTGCATTGTTTAAACTCTTCCCTGGGTTCAAGCTTGTCAGATATAATTTTAGAGTATTCAGTATTTTGATCTTGTTTTCTTTTATTCAGTTTTTTCTTGGATTCTTGGTATTTTTCCTTTCTATATTTTATTGATATGGTATTTTATTATTTCACAGTTACAGTAGGCGTGTCTGATCCAGCTTTAATTTGAATGAGATCATATGCTTTCTTATTTGTTTTTATTTTAAATATGTGGCATATTATAGGATATAACAATCTCCCATTGTGTTCAAATATTAGCATTTGATCAGTTGTTGCCTCATTGGGTGAAAGGGTCATTTTGGATTTTGTGCAGTTAGCAATAGTTTTGTCCATTCACATTTTATTTATTTATTATTTTTAAAGATGAGTCTACCCTCTCCCTCCATCCTTCATCTTTCCCCATTATTAACTTGCTTAATCCTCTTGGGATCACTGAATCAAGCAAGTTTTGTAGCTTTTATTGCTTAAGGTCATGTTATTTTCAATAAAAATTGCAGCAACTCACAACCCTTAAGAGTACATTCCCAAGCTTGTTTCTCCACAGCTCCACCTGCAGTGAATTGAATCCTTTTCAAACTATATTTGTAAAATTAGTGAGTAACATCTAGAATTGTTCTGTTTCTTTGTTTCTTAGTAGATTAGATCACATTTTCTGGAGATTATTTATAATTTGTCTATCTTCTTATGAGAGCTATTTGATTGGAATGATTAGAGAATAAGACTTGCTTCTATAAATCTGTGCTGATTACTTCATTACATTTGTTTTTTATTGTTTTTTTTTCTTTTTCTTTTTTTTTTTCTTTTTTGCTGAGGCAATTGGGGTTAAGTGACTTGCCCAGGGTCACACAGTCAACTTCATAATATTTGGATGTCATGCTTTTCTCAGAAATATATGAGTCAAGGATTTTTCCTTCAGTGTTTTCTTTTCTTGGTTATATAATCAAAGTTATCTATTTTATCTCCAGTAATTTCTTTTGTTTGTTGAATGGATGCTTGTGGACTAAGTTTTCCTTTTCCCTATAGTTTTGACAAATGCATTCTTTTATTTTATTCTCTTTATTTTTAAATTTACCCCTTGATTTGATCAGAGATTTTTTTTTTTGATGTTTAATTTGCTATACAGTGTGAGCTTCCCAGTCTTTCTGTCATTATGATCTCCCAGTTCAGGAATTATATGAATGAAACTTGAATGTATCTAAGTACTTTACTGGCCCACATAACTCTGGCTAGCAGCCAATTATGGGGAACAAACTAGCAGTACAAAAAATAGCTATAATTCTATTTTTTCCCAGATATGAAGGATTTCATGTTCAGTCAAGCACATTCTTCCCTTCTTCCATCCCCAAGATGCCTCCAGGCCTCAATCGTCCTATGCCCCACCAAACAATGGTCCAATATGCTCTCTTTTATGCTTTATTTAGTGCATAATGGCTGAGTTCTGCAGATTCTGCAGGATTCAGGGAATAGACTCAGTCATGCTGATGACATTCTTGCCGTTTATATACAGATACTATATATTTCTAACAAAAATAATCCTCCAATTTCTGGTATTAGTATCCAATTGGCATTTAATCATAAACAGTAGTTTTATATATTGTTATGTTTTGCTTTTCAGATTTTTTTTTTTACACGGGGCAGTAGAGAGAGTTTGACATCTAAAGGAACAGTTTAAAGCTTATCTCCAAAATTTACTAGCTGTGTGATCCTGGGCAAGTCACTTAACATTTTTCAAGCTCAGTTTCATCTGCAAAATAGATGTGATAGTAGCATCTATTATCTATCAGTTATTGTAAGAATTAGTTAATATATATTAAGTCCCTTAAAAAACTTGAAACATGAGGGCATCTAGGTGGTGCAGTGGATAGAATACCAGCCTTGATGAATTCAGGAGGACCCAAATTCAAATCTGATCTCAGACATTTAACACTTCCTAGCTGTGTGGCCCTGGGCAAGTCACTTAACCCCAGCCTCAGGAAAAAAACAAACAAACAAACAAAATCATCATGATGTTGTTATTATTTTAACCTCCTCCTTTGTTCTCTTGGATGCCATTTGTTTGGCATAGAAACAAATGTATCTTGCTGGAAATGTGTGCACTTATCTTTGTCCACTGAATCTGGTCCCAGGCTCTGTTTTTAGGATTCTTCTCATCAACAATTCTGTTGCTTAAGAGAAAATCCTGGCAAAGATAATTAGGCTGGAGAATCCCAAAGGGAATTTCTAAATCCTTCAGAAGCCCATCCTTGGATCTGAGCCAGCTGCTGCCCAAATTCTGTCCTTTTTTTTTTTTTTTTTTTTTTTTTTTTTTTTTTTGGCTTCTATTGCTTGCACCATTTTTCTTAACCCATTAGCTTCTATACCATGGACACAATATTTTCTTTTCACTCTGTTTTCATCCCAAGTTCCTACATTATTTTTTTGGTTAAGTAATGATCTCCTTTTCCATTATTGGGTGTGATTTTGGATTTGCCAAATACCTCCTACTGCATGCTTGAGTTCTAGAGCTAGATGATTATGTTCCATTGATCCCTTTTTGACATTATTTTATCCAGTTTCAGATATATTACTTTATAGTATAATTTGAATTTTAGCAAATAAATTTCTCATTTTCCCTCTCAATTCCACACCATTTCTCTTTGTTAAAAATACTCAAATATTTGAATGGATCTGTGATCATATTGATGGGGAAATACCTTCCAGTGATGAAGATTGGAACCTAGCCATGGCGGCCCATATTGTGTATTTCCTTTCTATATTGTCCCATAAATCCTCTACAAGTTCTCTGCCCTCTACTCTATTGGTCTTCCTCAGGTCTTTTGATATTTTATGCTTACCAGCGGAGTCCATAAGAATCAATTATCCTTACTTTCAGCCTCTGGCCAGATCATCTTCAGGCCTCCCCCCTCCCCCAGTCTCCTATCTTTCTAATGACATCTTATACACCAAGTCCTCTGAACATTTCTTCATTTGCAATGTGTTGTAGCTTGCTTATACCTATCATGAATCTTTCTATTTCTTTTTAGAGAAGGCTCAGCTTCAAGTCTTTGGGGAAAACAATTTCACATGTCTCAAAGCCAATTTTATTCATGAATATAAATATTGTAATTATATTTACAATGTAGCCAACTGACATTTTGATTGGTATTGTGCTGAATCTATCAATTAATCTAGGTTGTATTATTGTTTCATCATACTATTTCAACTGCTTCACATGTACATTGGCTATATCTCAATTAAAAACAAAGTTCTCTATTGCTATTTAAATTATAGATGTATTTACGTAGTTTGGTATATGTTAGTGTTCAAGTGTTAAATGCATTTTGCCAATAATTTTGTCATTTGCTTCTTTTAAAAAAATATAAAGATATTCTCATGATTTTTGTGGATTAATCACATTCTACTATCTTGCTGAAGCTATTTATTACTCAATTCCATTTCATTTTTGTTGAGTCTCTTGGGTTTCCTAAATATACCATCATACCATCTGCAAATCGAGATTTTTAACCTCTTCATTGCCTATGGTTTTCCCTTACATTCTTTTTCTTGCTTTTTGAATTTCTCAAACTATGGCCAATAGTAAGGATGAGAATGAAGATGCCCTATTTTTACCTGCATTGTTGGTGGAAAAATCAATCAATAAACTTTTATTAAATGCCAACTATGTGCCAGGCACTGGGCCAAATGCTAGATCTCTCTATCATTACATATAATTCTAGCTCTTAATTTCAAAGAAAGCTTGGTTTTTTAAAATGTGTTAAGCAAATAACCTTCAATATTAATGTTTTTAGTAATTAAAACATATATATGGATATTGTTTCTATCAAAGCCTTTTTTTCTATTTTATATATTATATTATAATATTTCTTATATATTTTTCATATAATCAATTAGCCTCATTTTTTCTAACAAAAATAATCTTTGAATTTCTGGTATTAATATTTATTTGGTATTTAATCATAAGCAATACTTTTATTTGTTATTTGCTTATCAGAGTTTTTCTTTTACTATATAGATATATAAAGTCCTCCATTTCTTCATTGTGGTTTAGGCATTCAATTAAATAAAAATTTACACACTACCCACTATAGAAAAAGCAACTAATCTAAAGCACCTACAGTGATCCAGGTACTGTGCTAAGCATTGGGATATAGTGACAGGTTCTTAAAAGGTGATGCTACTGTAAAATGCCGACTTGATGGTCCCAGGTCTGGAGAATAATCTCAAGCATAGCAATGGTGATGGAATGGCAGAAAAGGCAATGACAGCTCCAAGAACCAGATTCTGTTTAGACCATTTGTTTTACTACTATTTTTTTTTTATTTACTATTTTTATTTATTTTATTTTTTATTTACTATTTTTAAAAATTTTATTATTTTATTATTTTATTTTTTATTTACTATTTTTGCCCAATGGTTATTGTATATATATATATGTCTTTATTACATAGATAAAATTATATATGTATATACATACATATATATATATATATATATATACATTTGTATGTGTATTTATATATGTATATAGCATGTATATATATGTATACATCAAGTATTTAAGTATTAAGTTAAATATATTAAATTAATTATTATATTAAATAAATGTTAAATATTTAATAATACAAACACATTTGACATGTTGATAGATGAAGTAAGAGATAGAGGCCAGAAGAAAGCAAAATTTCTATTTTGCCAAAAATTTTGGCCATCTTTCAGTGGTTTATAATCTGAGGAGATATGAGCACTCAAAAGACACCAAGGTGATAGAAAGTAGAAAAACTTTAGCTTCCAATAGATTGAGTTTGGATCTTGACTCTACCAATTATTAGCCCTGTAATCTTGAATTAGTCAATTTGCAAATGAAGTGTTTGACTAGGGGATTGCTAAAGTTCCTGCCAATAATAAATCTTATCATTCAGAACAGACAATTGTAGTGATATTTCTCTACCAGGAAGAACTTGAGTATGGATACAGATGCTTCCTGTTTGATTTTCAGACAAAAGGAGGATGAGTAATTTTAGATTGCAAACAGGAACTGACTTGAATGGGCAAAGGAGGGAGGGATGTCTCACTAGAGTAAAATTTCAAGCAATAGGAAAGCCAAAGGGAGTTTCTACTTATTTTAATTCCTATTTTAGATAGAGCTCAGGTTACCAACTAGCTATTTATATGTGTGTGTAAATATATCATATAGAAATAAAACATAGAGATTTCTATAATATAGAAATATATAATATAGAAACTCATTTTCAGGATAATTTAATCATTTTAGTAATACAGCTAGCAGGTTTTCAATAAAAGGATAGTCATTTGGCCTTCTCTCCTAGATCAAAGACAAATAGCTATCAAATCAAATTGGTTAATTTGTTTGAAGGTGGGCTATATTAAAATGCAGAGCTGAGTATCTCTTGGATAGGTATCAATTTGAAGTATGTATATATACCCAAGCCTGAGCAGGACACAGTAGGCTATAGTATCTTGGATTAAATTCTTTGCAAGGTTGGATGGGATCTAAGATGAAGAGAATCAATGTAACTTCATTATCAGTAATGTCTTTCAAGAAAAACTGGATTTAAAGTCAGGATCTGGGGATAAGATGGGGAGAGCTCTGAATCTCCCCAATATTATTACTAATAATCATCTCTTACATTTCCCCCACTTGATTCTTGAGCACCATGGTTTCCTCAATGAATCACTAATGAATATGACAGACACTTTGTCAAAGGTTTGTAACTGTGGGACAAATGAGAAAAAAAAACAATGTGATAAAGAAAAGGGAAAGATGGGTCACTGACAAAATAAAAGGGAGCAATGCCCTTTGATAAGTAGGCCTTACAGGAAAAAAAAGTCACAGAGAGAAAAAGTAAACAGCAAAATACAATTCATCGATATGTCTCCTATTCCTCTAAAATTCATTTTCAAAAGACTAATAGAGTCTTTCTTAGCTGGCTCCCTATTTCTCTGACATTGTCTGGATCACAGTTTTGCCATCCCTGCATAATGAATTAAGCAGCAATTCTTGTTAATTTAATGAATGTTTCAAATGTGACCATGGCATGAATCTCCACAGACGTGGGTATAAATTAATAACAGCAAATCATGAACAGTTGAGATAGCCTATTAGCCCTTGGAAGAGATCACAAAAAATACAAAAGTTAAAGTCTTAATCGGCTTGCATACTTGCTTTGACTACTGTGACTGAACTAGCCATTAGGAAGTCATCAATGAAATAGATCTATTCAAAGAGCACAGTATTTGGGGCCAAAGTACCTGGGTTCAAATTTTGATAGTCCTAATTAAATGAAACGATCTTCACTCTGGGAGGCCTCAGTTTCTTCCTCTGTAAAATGAAAGGATAAGAGAAGATGATCCCTAAGGTTCTTACAATTATATGTAACAACAATATTTAACATTGCTTGTTTTTGTTTGTTTGTTTGTTTTAAGTTTTGTATTGCAAATTCTATCCTTTCCTTTCTTCTCTACCCATAGTTTGAGACAGTAAATAATTTGGTGTAGGTTATGCTTATGCAATCATGCAAAATGTTTCCATATTAATCATTTTGTGAAAGATGAATCAAATAGAAAAAAAAGAAAGGAAGGAAGGAAGGAAAGGAAGGAAAGGAAGAAAGGAAGAGAGAGAGAGAGCACGTATGTCAATATTCAGCGAACATCACTTCTTTCTCTGGAGATAGAAAGCACTTTTCATCATGAATCCTTGGATCATTGTATTACTGAGAATAGCTAAGTCATTCACAGTTTGTCATCAGTACAATATGGCAGTTACTATATACAATGCTCTCTTGGTTTTGCTCACTTCACTTTGTATCAATTCAGGTAAGTCTTTCCAAGTTTTTCTGAAATCATACTACTTATCATTCCACGAACTGATTATTTTATCAATTAGTGATGTCTAAATGCTGGTTCAAGTATTTTGCCTGGATGCAATGGATACCACCAGGCTTTCTGAGACTTGTCAAATATACAAGCACGTATCAAGCATTTACTGTGTCGGGCATTGTGCTAAACACTGGAGATACACAGTAGACAAAATGCACACTGTGCTCTGAAGGAGCTTGCAGTCTAATGGAAGAAACAATATGCAAACAACTATATATAAGGTAGATATAGAAAGGACAACTTGAAGATTAATCAAAGAGGGAAAGCACTAGTAGGAAAGTGAATTGGAAAAGACTTTCTACTGAAGGGGAAATTTTAGCTGGGACTTGAGGGAAGTCAAGAAAACCTTCATTTCAAGAGGCTGAAATGAAGGAGAGACTCTTAGGAGACAAAAAAAAATCAGATGTCTTCTGAAGTGGATATTATTATAACCATAGCAATAATAGTACTCAAAAGCTCCAGTGTTTCTGTTATTTCAGTCTCAGAATTCTGTTTGGTGCCAAAGAACACAACCCACAGGTACCTGCTCATCCTGACACTCTTGCCCAAGTCATCGCCCAATTCCCTATTAACCAAACTGGCAGTTCTCCCTTGCTCACTATAGCCAGAGAATGCCCGTGGAATCCTCTGGCCTTCAACTTGTCATTCTTTGTTTGTTTGTTTATATGTTTTTCAAATGACCAGCCCATCTTCTCTTCCTAATTCCTCCTTTACTCCCATTCTTCTTTCAGTTCCTCCTTTCATTTTGTGTTGGCAGCTTGCTCACACCTATCTTGTCCCTTTCCTCATTTTGAAGACTCTGATCTTTAGATCTTTGGGGTTGATCTCCAGGGCTTGCATTGAGAACATATTAATGCTATGGAAAAATTGTGGTGAATTTTTCTGAAAGCAATCTGGCCCACTTTCCTTTTTTTTCCAACTCTGGATCCATATCCTTGTACTGATTGAAATTTATTCAATGACCTAATCTTTATGGAATCTCCCACTCTATATATACTATGGTAGAAATTTTAATCTGATCCAACAAATGTCTTGTTATTGAGTCATTATTTGATTATGTCTGACTCTTTGTAACTCCATTTTGAGTTTTCTTGGCAGAGATATTGGAGTGCTTTGTCATTTTTTTTTTCTAGCTCATTTAAAGGATGAGGAAACTGAGGCATGCAGGGTAAAGTGACTTGCTCAAGATCACTCAGCTAGTAAATGTTTGAGGCTGAAATCAAACTCAAGAACATGCGTTTTAAATACTACAGCAAATCCAGGGGATAAAACATCAAAATGGCCAAGACTATGGAATTTCCATATAATATCTCATTTGAGTCACATATGAACTCTGTGAGTTAGGTATAAGACTTGTTATCACCTTTCTTTTAAACGAGGGAACAGAGAAATCAAGGTTCTTACCTTATTAGACTCACCCAGCTAATAAGTGTCAGAGGTAAGCTTCAAACATGAGTTTTCCTGATGCTCTCTATAGTATGCTAGACTACTTCAGATTGAGTCTCAACACACATGACCTTAAGAAGCCATTTTACTTTTCTGGGGGTCTTTCTGAGTAAATCAATGAATTGAGCATACAAATAAAGGGAAAAATTAGAAAAAGAAAAAATTAAAAATCTCTAATTAAGCATCAAAAGTTAAATCCTGAAAATCAAAGAAGAGATTAATCAAATGTTCAATTTTATTGAACCCATTTGGCTAGGAAATAAAACTAGGAATTATTTTTATGGGGATAAAACCCAATAACATAGATACAACATTAGTTAATTTGATTTTTTAAAAAGAAGAAGAAAGCCAAATTACTAATATCAAAAATGAAAAAGGCAAATGTATCACAAATGAAGATAGAATTAAAGCAATTATTAGGTGTTATTTTTATCCAATTACATATCAGTAAAACTGACAAATTATGAGAAATGGATGAATGTAATTTCAAAAATATAAACTACCCAAATTAATAGAAGAGGAAATAGAATACTTAAATAACCTTTTCTTTAAAAAAAGAAATTGAACAAATCATAATTGAACTCTCCAAGAAAAAAATTCCCAGAACCAGGTAGATTTACAAGTGAATTTTGCAAAACAATTATTTATTTATAGTAAATAGTATTTTATTTTTTCCAGGGTTGGAGTAAACACAATGTCTACTTTCCTGGAGCTTACGGACTAGGGGCTCCCCCATTCCAAGGCTTTCAACATTTTCCCATCTTCATTTGAAAGCCTCTAGGAAGGGAGAAATATTTCAGCAGTCAATTAAAAGGTTTCATCACTATGCAGTAAGTTGCCAGGAAACATACAAAAATATCTGTCATGCTCTTGTTTGGGGAGTAAGGCTGTTCTAATGCAGATACCCAGAAGGAGACTCATCAAGCTTCTATCTAGCTATGTAGCAGAAGGAGAACATCATATATATTCCTCCTTGGCCACTTCCCCAATTTTACAAAGTTGAGAATTGATTATTAAACTTATTATTCAAAACTTACTAGGATATAATTGATCAGCATGTAACATAGTAACTTGAACATTTGTTGTTTAGTAAGTTAATTGTATCCAATCTTCATGAATCCAATTGGGTTTTTTTTTTTGGATATATATATATATATATATATATATATATATATATATATATATATATATATATATATATATATATACATATATATATAATATTTGGATTTTACATATATATAATGTTTGGATTATATATACATACACATATATATATATATATATATAATATTTGGATATATATATACACACACACACACACACACACACACACACATATATATATATATATATATATATATATATATGTATATATATATATATATATTAGAGTGGTTGGTCATTGCCTTCTCCAGCCCATTTTACAGATGAGAAAACTGAGGAAAGTAAGGTTAAGTGACTTGCCTAGCATCACATTAAGTGCTTGAGGCTGGATTTGAACTACATATATATATATATATATATATATATAATATTTGGATTTTATATATATATATAATATTTGGATACACACACACACACACACACACACACACACACACACACACACACACACACACACACATATATATATATATATATATGTATTAGAGTGGTTGGTCATTGCCTTCTCCAGCCCATTTTACAGATGAGAAAACTGAGGAAAGTAAGGTTAAGTGACTTGCCCAGCATCGCATTAAGTGCTTTAAGGCTGGATTTGAACTCAAGGAGACGATTTTTCCTAACAATAAGGCTGGAGCTCTATGCTTTATGGTGCCCCCTAGCTGCCACTAACTTGAAAATAGTAGGTATTAAAGGAATGAATTCTGTTCCAAATTGCCCTGTTCCTTATGAGTTTTCCTCAAAAATGGACATAATCCATTATGACTCCAGGGACCAAATTACTTTTTTGTGAGGCTGCAGTATGTGAGGACTTGTGTGCTAGTCAGGAAATCTGGAATATAGCCAGTCATCATTTTCTTTCTCTTCATTTCTGTTTCTTCATCTGTAAAGTGAGAAGGGTAAGCCTATAGAAGTTGTGTTTGAATTGCTGTAAAGTTTTTATTAAGGTTGTATTAATTTCACTAATATTAATATTCACTAATAATAATAAAATAAACATTTATCATTAATTTGATTAATATTTTATAAAGAATGAGATAATGGAGGGGAAATGTTTTATAGACTTTAAAGTACCCAACAAATGTCAGGATGACCTGGGATGGACTACCTACCATCTGCCACTACACATCTACCCACTGTGTGACCTTGAGCAAGATTGTATAACTCTCCAAGACAATAAATTAGAAATGAACTGCCCATCTTCACTGAGGGAGGAAGTTTTCAATCAAATAAATTCATATGAAACACTTGGAAATACAAGTTAAAGCATCTACCTAATGCTTGTTATGTGCAGATTTCCAGTCTAATGGGAGAGATGATATGCAAATATGGGTGGACTAGATATCCACAAGATTAAGTAGAGGTGATTCAGAGGTAGGCACTAACATGAGAGTGGACTAGGAAAGGCTTGTTGCAGAAGGTGGGACATAAAGCGAGGGAAGGCAAGAGACAAAAGTGAGGAATGAGAGATTACCAGATATGGTGGTGGGCCAGCAAAAATTCATGGAGTCAAGAGACAATATGTCTTGTGGAAGAAACAGCAAGAATATGGGAGTCTCTGGATTACCCAGCACGTGGAGGAGTAGAGTGCAAGATAATGACAAAGTCAAGAAGCAGTCAGGTACAAAGGGCTTTAAAGGCCAAGCAGAGGGCTCTATGTTGGATCCTAGCAGCCACTGGAATTTACCAAATGGAGGAATGACATGAAAAGACTTGTATTTTAGAAGGTTCTCTTTGATAGTTGAGTGGAGAATGAACTGGATTGGGATGAGTGAGGTACAGACACAACCTGAGAGCTAATGCAATGAGGAAAATGTCTGAGGAACTGCACAAGAATGGCACAGGAGAGAGGTTGCCAACGTAGAATTGTCAGGATTTACCAGATTTCTTATGGGCAAGTATGTGGGAGAGTGAGCAACCACCTAACTTCTAAGCTCAGATCTACTTTTTTGACTTCTAATTTATTAATTTAGTTTCCCTTTTCCTTCCTTCCCTCTCTTCTTCCTTCCTTCACTCCTTTTCCTCCTTCCTATCTTCCTTCTTCCTTCCTTTCATCAATAATGTCTGACTCTTCATAATCCCATCTAAGGTTTTCTTGGCAAAAGTGCTGGACTGGTTTGCCATTTCCTGTTGTAGCTCATTTTACAAATGAGGAAACTGAGGCAAACAGAATGAAATGACTCACCCCAAATCACACAGTTAGTAAATATCTGCAGCTGAATTTGAACTAAGACCTTCTAGATTCCAGGCCTGGAACTTTATCCACTACATCACCACACTTGCCCCTTCTCATATGTTTTCACTTTTTCATATTTTCACATAATGTGACTTGCCATGACATCTAATTGGTGAGCTTAGAAAGTATGCTGATGCCATGCTGCCCTCTTCTAATTTTCTCCTGTATAAAGCCAGTGCTGGATTTCTGTGCCTTTAATAATCTCCCCTCAACTTAGAAGGCTCCATTTTAGGCAAATTTTGCCAACTTGTTATTGGTGGAAGGGAACTGGCAGCCATATCCATGCAGAACTAGAATTTTCAGAAATTTGTATGGTGCTCTCACTTGGCAGTGTGGGATAACTAATGGAATACTGGATCATTATTAGACCCTTTTAGGGGGTTTCCAGATTTCGGATGTGTCCCTCCTGGCAACATGCATGTCTAACATTAATGCCCACTGAAGAACTCAAGAGCTTGGGGAATATCACTGACTCCCTTGTCCAGTGAGAGATATCCTTTTTTGGAGCCTTGTCTTCTGAACCAAGTTAAGGGGAGCTGTTCTCTAATGGAGTGGGACTAGGGTCCCTTTGTCCCCTAGCCTCTCATTATTTGGCTCATTAAACCCTCACCACAAAGTCCCTTAAGGTGACGTATCTAAAGCTTAGTTTTGCTTTTCTTCCCTAGGTTTCTATAAAGGGAAAAAGAAATAAATAAAGCTATGTAAATCAGGCATAGGACAGATATTTATTGCCTACACACAAACCAAATGCTAAAAGGTACAATGAGTCACAGCAGAATGGGAAAAACAGGAGTTAGCAATAGCTTATAAAACTGTCATGTTCTCTCTGAAGACAGTTATTTAACCCTCATCAGAATATAGAGCAGTATGTGGGGCTACTGTACAGGCACCCCAGTTCCATTCTGACCCAAGAACCATGGTTTCTGTCTTCTAGTAAAATGGCAGTATTGATTTGATTTTTATTCCCAAGCAAAGACGGGAAAACGGAAGAGGAAGCAGGAGTGAATGGGTGGCAGCAGAGATAGATCTAATGGGTCAGGAGAGCTTGTAATCATTTGCTTACCTCTCAGGACCACTCAATCCCTGAATGAGAGTTGGAAAGCTGAATAGAATTATCATGGATTGGGATTTTAAAAAATATTTTAGGCATTATTCCATAAATTACTTTTCATTTTTTATTTTAAAATTTATTTTACATGGATTTATAATCTATCCCTCCATCTCCACTCCTATTGAAGAACAATGATAACAACAAAAAATAAGACCATCATGAATCTGACTAGTTCAGTGAAATAAATCCCCACCTTGGCCATGCTCCCCCAAATATATTTCTCTTTGTATTTTAAGCTCTTTACCTCTTGAGCAGGAAGTGAATGGTGTGTTCCATCTTCGGTCTTCTAAATCAGAGTCTTAATATGTTTCAGTTGCTTTTTTCTGGAACACTGAGTTCATTGTACAAATTGTCCTTGTTTTGCTCTGTATCAGTTCATAAAAGTTTCCCCAGCTTTCTCTGAGACTGACCATTTTCCATGTCTTATGGGACAATCATATTTCATTATTTTAATGTACCATGGTTTGTTTAGTGATTCCCCAATATGAGGACATTTAGTTTCCATTTTTAAAATAAATACAAATTGTACATGTATTAATTATTAATAGGCACAGAGGTTCTTTTGCTTTGCCTCTTTGGGAGTATGGACCTAGTATCCTTGGGTCAAAAGGCATGTACAGTTTAATAACTTTGGGGATATAGCTCCAACTCTTTTACAAAATGGCAGAACCAATTCTGAGTTCCACCAATATTGTTCTAATGTTTAGCATGTAATTCTGAAGAAGTGATACTCAATATATGTAAAGTGAGATTTAATGAATGAGCAAAATCTCCAATAACTGTATCCATACTAAGTTACCTTGATGATAGTAGAAAAAACAACCATTTTAGATCTTTAGTAGCCAAAGAGGCAGTCAGTCAATTTTCTCCAGGGTTCCCTAAGGAAGATGAAGCATTTTCAGAAAAAAATATTATATTAATAAATTACATATTATATGATGTTATATCAGCAAAATATTCCATACACCTGGGGGAAGATCAGATTTTGAGATCTTTTATTCTAACAGTGGAGGATGTTGCAGCTCTGAGAAATTAGCGACTTGTACAAGGTCATATAAGCAATAACAAAAAAGAGATGAGCATTGTACTCAGTTTCTGTGCTCTTCCTATAGTGCCAGAAAAGGGTTGGGGAGTGTTAGTAAGTAAGATATCTCTGGGCACTGGAAGCAATAGAATATCTCTTCTATTTTAGAGTATTTTTTTGGTTTATTTCTGAGTAGCTAAAATAAATAGCCACAGCAATTTTATGACACTTAAAGTCCCATTTCTTGATAATCTCTGGATTTTCAAGGGCCATTAGAGATCTCCATAAAAATCTTAGAATAATGAAAAGTACATTCCAGCCAATCCTTTCAGCACTTTGCTCTTCAGCACTTTGACTCAAAAATATGTTTCTAAATTAATTTTCCATCATTTTACCTTTTAATAAAATGTCTTCGCAAAAGAACACATATCTCAGTATCAATATTCTCATATGTTAAAATAGGTTTGAGAATTAGTATCATATAATACAATTACTAACCATAATTCTAGAGGGTCTAATGATGAAGCAGGCCATACACCTCTGGCCAGAGAGAAGGTGGAATCAAGTTTCAGAATAATATATAGTTTTGGGCAAAGCTGATGTGGAAATTTGTTTTGACTGACTAAGTTACATTTGTTATAAGGCTTTTTTTCTTTTAAATGGGAGAAGGTCAGAAAGAGAAACCAGTTAGGGATAGAGTTGGCAAGGAAAAGAAAGAGAGACAGAGACAGAGGGAGAAAGAGAAAACAAAGACAATGAGACAAAAACAGAGATGAAGAAGAAGAACAAGAACAAGAAGAAGTAGAAGAAGAAAAGAGAGGATCACTGAAGCAGTTTTTTAAATGCACAGATGATAATAGAAAGAAAGCCGAAAAGAGTCATAAAAAGAACAGTTATGAAAGATAAATATTGACTAATATTATACTTCAAAAGAAATTTATGTTTTATTATATCACATTATAACAAAGTTATTTAATGGATTTGCATTTTCATCTGAAATCATTTTTTTGTTAAAATTAAATGAATAATTTTAACTTTAAAAAGTATTATGGACTGAGAACTAGAAGGGATCTAACAGGTCACTTGGTCAAGCCTCTCCTTTTTTTCTTTTTAGAAAAGGAAGTAGTATATTAGACAGGGGATAGGAGTTGTCTAAGCACATGCAGATAATGGCAGAATACTGGTTCCAACTGAGCTCTTCTGAACTTTGTTTCCATTGTTCCTTTACTTAATTGAATGACTATTTTGAACTTGAGAGGCTGTCTCAGTTGATGGAGCCAAGATGGAGAGATACAGGCAGCAATTCAGCCAAACTTTCTCAACAGTTCCCTCTAAGACACTTGAAAATAGCACTTCAAACATAATTCTGGAGCAGCAGAGTGACCAAAAGGTTAAGGTGGTACATTTTGCAATTCTAAGACAATTCAGCAGGTTGGAAGGTGAGGTCTCCAACACTGGGGTGGGGGGTGTGGCTGGATCCAAGGGCATCAGTGGCAGTGTTGGGCTTTGGAAGCAACTGTGATGGTGGCAGCAGGTTCAGGAATTCTCAGCCCAGAGACAGTATGGGGGTAGACAACTGGTAAAAAAGAGAATATAGTGCACCTTTCTTTGGCACTAGGACAGGATACTGTGGCAATCTATTGCCAATACAGAATTCCAAGTCACAGTTCCAGGGAGGAGAGAAGTACTTATGGTCAATCACAAGAGAGTGGGGGCTTGGTTGCAGTTCTGAAGCAGAGATGAATGCTAATATCTGTAATTGCAGAGGAACAGGTCCTTTCCTAAGTAAAAACCAAAACCAAAACCAAAAAAAATTACAGAATGCAGACTAGGAAAGCAGTGATCACATTCCTATATAATTTGCAGTTTTCCTTAGCTCTGAAAATATCACAGAAAAGCCTGGAGCTTGGGTCAGTGTCTCTCCATCAAAGCATACCAAAAGATAAGGTTTTGTTGTTCAGTCTATTTTCATTCATATCTAATACTTCTGATCCCATTTGAGGTTTCCTTGACAAAGATAATGGAGTGATTTGCCATTTCCTTTTCTAGCTCACTTTACAGATAAGGAAACTGAGGCAAACAGAGTTAAGTGACTTGCCCAGGGTCACATAGCTACTAAGTATCCAATGCCAGATTTTAATTTAGGAATACGAGTCTTCCTGACTTCAGGGGTAGCACTCTATCCACTGTACCACTTAGTTGCCCCCAGATGAGGAGAGCCCTACATTAAGATAAAGTTAAAAGACAAGAAATAGTTTGGGAAGGTTGCCAAACAACAAAAAAAAGGAACTTGATCATAAAAAAGCTACTATGGTAATGAGATACAAACTCAGAAAAAAACAATAATGTTAAGGAAAAGTACCAAAACCTTAAAGAAAATGCTAATTGAACATAAACCCAATATGAATTTCTAGAAGAGTTAAAGAAAGAAATGAGTGTAGCTGAAGTAGGAAAAATTGGGAAAAGAAATTAATGATGAAAGAAAACTGAAGCTATGAAAAGAAAATTAATAGTTTGGTAAAAGATGTATAAAACATTGGAAAAAAGCAGCTTCAATTCTTATCATACATCATGATGTCTTAGCTCTGTTTACTTCATTCTGTATGAGTTAGACAAATGTGTACAAAGGTAGAAAACGTTACTGGAGAAAATTCCTTAAAAAGTAGAATTGGGCAAGTGGAAGCGAATGATTCCATGAGACATCAAGAAACAATAAAACAAAGTTAAAATAATGAAAAAATAGAAGAAAATGTGAAATATCCCAATGGAAAAAAAATGGGATCTAGGAGATCTAGGAGAGAATTTTAAAATTATTGAAGTACCTAAAATCATGGTCAAAATAAAGAGCCCAGACATAATATTTCAAGAAATTATCCAAGAAAATTGTATCTTAAAGCCAGAGGGTAAAATGGATATTGAAAGACTCCACCAAGAACCTTCTGAAAGAGGTCCTAAATGATCTTATCTTATAATTCTTAGGAGTATTATAGCCAAAATCCAAAGTTCGCAACTCAAAGAGAAAATTTTGTAAGTAGTCAGAAATGTCAGAAAAGAAAAAAAAAAGAAGAGAAAGTTCAAATATCAAGGAATCACAGTCAGGATCACACAAGATTTAATAGCTAACAGTAAAAAGAAGAGAGATTGAAATATGAAATTCAGAAAGCAAATGAATTAGCATTACAACCAATAATAATCTCCTTACAAAGCAAAACTGAATATTTCTTCAGGGAAAAATAATATTTAAAAGAATATTTTCAAGATTCATGATGAAAAGGCAAGAGTTGAATTAAAAAAACCTGACTTTCAAATGCAAGACTTAAGAGAAGCTTAAAACACACACACACACACACACACACACACACACACACACACACACACACACACACAAGAAACAACAAGAGATTCAATAGGATTAAACTGTTTCTAATCTTATGGGAACATGATACATATATAGATATATAATTATAAAGAACTTTATTATTATTATTATTATTATGGCAATTAGAAATAGTCTACAAGTGAGTAGAATTTGTTGGGATTCTCTCAGAAAGAAAATAAATGGGCAAAAGAGTGATGCACTAGGAGAAAAAGAAAAGGAGAGAAAAGATGGGGAAAATTATTGCACTTAAAAGAGGAATACAATGAAGAGATATTACAGTGAAAGGGGAAGTGAAGGGGGTAGTATGGGGGAATTCTTGAACTTCATTCTCATCAGAATTGATTCAAAGATGGAAGAATATGCATACCCCCATATATATGTATAATATATATATATATATTATATGTATATATGTATACATATACTATGTGTGCACACATATTCAAATGTGTGTGTATTTATATATGTATGTAGACATAGTTTGTGTGTATACACATACTCAATCGAATATGTATGTGCATGTGTGTATGTATGTATATATTCATTGTATGTGTATGTATATATACACATACACAACTGAACAGAGAGATCCATCTTACCTAATAGGGAGTAGGAGGGGAAGGGGATAAGAGAAAGGGAAATGAATAAAATGGATTAAACAAGTTATAGTGGTCAGAAGGTAATGAGGAGAGGGAGAGACAGAGACAGAGACAGTGAGAGAGACAAAGACAAAAAAAGAATTAATAGAAGAAAAGTGAGTGGAGGGAAATACACATTAGTCATTACTGTGAATGTGAATAGGATAAACTCACCAATAAAATTAGTGGTTAGCAGAATGAATTATAAGCCAGAATCCAAAAATGAGGTCTTCACAAGAGAGATATTTGAAACAGAGGGACACACCCAAAAACTATGGTTTCTGGCAAAGAACTCTATTTGCAAATATGAGGGAAACTGGAGAATAGTATGGCAGAAAGTAGTCATCAATCAAAATCTCATACCTTATACCAAGATAAAGTTGAAATGGATTCATGATTTAGATATAAAGGGTGATAATATAAACAAATTAGGAGAACAAGAGCAGGAGTAAAATTTATTATGTCAAAATATCCAGAGGTACTACTCAGACAAAATTAGAATTAAATTACATTTAATCAAAAGAAAAATAAGGAAACTACATTATGTGTCTGCAATATTATTAAATATTGTTTTTGACCACTTAAAATAACTAAACAGTATAAAATACCTGAGCATAAACCTGTCAAAAACAGACACAAGAATTATATGAAAATAAGCATAAAACACTTTTATACAAATAAATTCAGATCTAAACAATTGGGTAAAGCCAATATAATTTTTAAAAATGACAATTTAACCCAACTAATCTATTTTTCAATACCATCCAGATTAAATTATTTAAAAATATCTTACTGGGTTGGAAAATTATAATAAAGTTCATTTGGAAGAACAAGAGGTCAGGAACTTCAAAGAAACCAGAAGAAAAAAGATGGAAAGAAGCAGGTTCAGCAGTATCAGACCTTAAATTAAATTATAATGTCAGAACACTGAGTAAGTGTAAAATGAATAATATCAATTGTTTTAAATTAAATTCTTCTCATATAAATAAAACCTACATAGCCAAGAATAAAATTAATGCATAAAAATGGGGGGAAACTTTCATAGACAGTCTCTCAGAAAGGCTGTGATTGGGTTAAAATATTGCTGTGGTATAGGAAAAATGAAATGGTTGACTTAGAATAATATGGAAAGACTTGAAATTATAAAGGAAGATGTTGTATACATCTTCAGAGAAACAGAGAGCAAATGGAAATGAGCATAATACAGTCTGACATATGTATATTGGTGTGTATATGTATATATGTGCATGTTTATTGATAACTATACATATGCATATATCTCTACATTTAATTGTAACCTTTAGGGCAGAAGATAGAAAGGGAAGAGGGAAATTAAAAAGGATGAAGCAGAGAATAAAAAAAATATGAAAGTAAGGAAAAGCTGAGCAGCTTTAAAAATAATGTGTATGTTTATTATATAGCTTTTCTTGAAATGGAAATTTATTGTTTTATATTGAATCCTCTTTTATGTTCTTTTATGTTTATTGAATTCTCTTTTATGTATACATGGGGATTTTTTCTTTTCTCATTTTGGATTTAAGTTTAAAGTAAAAAAAAAAAAATTACCAAAAAAATCAATGGGATATTTTAAAAGCACAAGATGAAATGATGAAAATATTCAGTGTTGTTGAGTCACATTATAAGACATTATAAAGTCTGTGCTCAGAAAGGCCAGGAGCAGTTCTTGAGACTAAAAAAAAATATACCCAATAATGATCCATCTGAGAAGGGCAGGGAACAGCTAAACCAGAACACTTTGGTCTCATTTATGTATTTGGAAAACTGATCACAGATGTTTATGTCCGAAAATCTATAAAGCACAGGTAATAATGGAACCCGTCAGCCACTCAACACTTGCAATTAATCACTCTCTTTCTATTCACAACATTCCTTTTTTTTTTCCCTTCTCACACTTGGAGAGAGATGATTAATTGATAAAAAGCATAACAAGTACGCTAATAGCAGGTGCCTCCAATTTCAAAGTCTTTGGCATCCTTCTTCCCCCCCCCCACCTTTTTTATGCTAATTGGCTCTGCATTAGTCATAACACTGGATGATTTTACTTTTAAAGTGACTTTTCTTGGAGTCACCCTAATTTAATTAAGAATTTTAACTAGTTACATGTATCCCGAACACCAATGAATTTTAAATCTGTGTTTGATTACCATAAGAGATTAACGAGATGACTCATAAAAAATGCACAGCTGCCAATTATAAGCCTCCACACTGTGTAAATTAGAATTTGTTAATTGGTTTGCCAAATGTAAATTCGATTTTGGGGGAAATTTTATGAACTGCCGAATGGATGATATTTTTGCAGGCCTCCAGAAATATCTTATTAGTGATGAAGCTTCTTTCAATGGCGTCCGCGACTGTGCTTGTTTTTTTTTTTTTTTTTTTAAAGCATTAAATGATTCTATTCCATTTATTTCAAAAATATCAGATCTTAGTATTCATTTTTCATCCGCACACGTTTGCCACTCACGGCTCTGCAGTAATAAATGAATATTTAAGTGCACATTTTTCTTTCATCTGTCTCTTCTCTCAACAAGACAGATAAAATATACATCCCAGGTTAGGTTTTTTTATTTTGTATTTTCAATATTAAAGTGCATTTAATTAATTTAGTTTCCTTAAATGTTATGTGTTTATGCCAAAACCTACAACCTCATCTTTCCAGAGGATTGCAGTGGAATGGTGCTTCAAGTATGGAAATAAATTCTGTTTAGCCTCCAGGAAATAGAGACAGTGATTCCACAATTCATAATTGAAAGAAACAGAACAAAATGTATATTTTAAATGTGTCTTTGGCAAGAGGAAGGTTTCTTAGCAATAGCAGATCAAAATCCACCCTCGGCGATAGACATGTGGGCTGAACACTCAATTATTTACATGGATTGCCATCTAGCAACTGAAAGCAAAATTGGGTCTGTGTTTAAAGCCTTATTCTTGCATATGGGTCTATCTAATTCAAGTGAGGTACAGGATAATAAATATTATTGAATTAATTTGGCATTATTCTCCAGATAATTAATTTGGAATAATTCTCCAGATAATCTATATATAGAAAATAGCATCAGCCACTCCCCAATTAGGTTCTCATAGAGGGTCCCTCTAAGAAAGATTATCCAAGGTTCAAGGTATTCTGGGTATTCAAAAACACAGCCCATAAGCCTCCATTGATGTGGCTCCTTTATCTATTTTTTTCTAAAAATACAATTAGTTTAATAAAAATTAAAAGCAATAATGCCAGGGACTGATCCCGTGGTTTCATTGATGTAGAGAACTTCCCTCATGAGGAATTAATGTGGATTGCCTTTTTCCCTTAAATAGATAGTTTTAAAAAGCTTCTTCTAATGGTGAGAGGTTAAGCGACTAGCTTAGGGACATACAGACAGCATATGTCAGAGGTAAGACATGAAATTGTGCTTTCCTGGTTACAAGCTCATCCATCTTTCTATCCATTACATCATGTTCTGTCTGTGATAATACAATAGTTAATATTTATGTAGCCCTATAAGATTTGGAATGTTCTTTGTATATATTATGTCTTTTGCTCCTTAACATAGCCCTGAGAAGATGTTGTTCATATAGAATATAGATGAGCTGCTTATTAAGTGCTTACTAGGTATCAGATGCTGTGATAGGGATATGAAAATAAGAAAACAAGACAATCTCTGCTTTTTTTTTTTTTTTTTTTTTTTGCTGAGGCAATTGGGGTTAAGTGACTTGGCCAGGGTCACACAGCTAAGAAGTGTTAAGTGTCTGAGACCAAATTTAAACTGAGGTTCTCCTGATTTCAGGGCTAGTGTGCTATCCACTGCACCAGCTAGCTGCCCCTCCAATCTCTACAAGCTTACAGTTTTCTGTAAAAAGTCTTGTTCTAACTTGTGTCAAAATATCCATGTAACTTTTGTATAATTTTCTTTATGCTCTCAGTCAGTTTCTATTTAGAGGCTCCTTTACTAGAGGAAAATTGAAAATGAGACCCTAATTAAATCTTGTGGTAGTAGAAAGAGTACAGGCTTTGGAGCTGAGAGTTTCAAATTGGAGCTCTGTCATTTAGGAGCAGGTGAGATTGCACAACTATTTCACGAGCTAGGAACCCATTTTACCTGTAAAGTAAGAGAATTGAAATATATTCATTTCACTGTGGTAAGCTTTTTATTATAATCCTACTATATCCCAGTCATTCTACTTGGTGACAAGAATCCAAAGACAAACATCAAAAAATCTCTGCCGTGAGAAATATATAATCTATTGGGATCATTTATATGGTCTTTAAGATCCCTCTTAGCTTTAAATCCTCTGCTTCTATGAATGTGGGGTGAAGGGAATCAAGCAACCATCCAGTCAACCAGACATGCTAGGGGATGTAAGTCCGTGCTTGTTGGCATCCAAGGGACAGTCTCCCCATGAGTAGGGGAAGACTGATTGGCGCCATGCTGAGAGGACATAGAGCCCCATGGCCTGAATAGAGCAAGGTAAAAAGGAAGGGAGACAAAAGGTGAGCAATACAGACCTCAGACAGTTCCTCTGATGTGAGTGTTCTCTCCTAGGCCAGTCCTCTGAAAGGGAGCACCGGGCACTGTGCCCTCACCAGGAATTCTGCATCCTCTCTGCTTCAGTTCCCAGTGGGCAACCTCACACTCCCAGGGAGAGGTCCCTGAGATGAATGATCACCATGTATTTAGGAAGTAAATACTAGTCTAAGCAGTAGGTTAAGCGCTGGGGAGATGATTGTTATTTTTTAGAAAAGGTTGTCTCTACTCTCCATTAGAGTATAAAGGGCTTATAAAGGGCTTACAGTTCAACTGGGGGAAGATTTTACACACACACACACACACACACACACACACACACACACACACACATATATATATATGTATATGTATATACACCACATGTATATATATATATATATATATGTATACATACATATATATATATATACACCAAATGTATATATATATGTATTTAAATTTGTAATGGTTATATGTAATATATACTATATGCATATCATGTATATAATGATATAAGTGGAGAGAGATAGAGAGGAAAAAAAGACAGAGATGGAGACAGAGAGATAGAGAGCATGACCTAATGTCTAGAGAGATAGATTTATTTAGGGGGCAGCTAGGTGGTGCAGTGGATAGAGCACCAGCCTTGAATTCAGGAGGACTCGAGTTCAAATATGGTCTCAGATACTTAACACTTCCTAGCTGTGTGACCCTGGGCAAGTCACTTAACCCCAGCCTCAAAAAAAAAAAGAGAGATAGATTTATTTATATGTATATTTATGGAGAAAGATGATACTCATGTGCTTGTTTATTATATATTTATTCATTAAATATAGAAATTATAAATTTGTAGGCATTTTATTATATATTTATATAATATAAACATGATATATAAATGCATTATATAAATATTTAAATTTATTGTATAAATATACATATAATATAATTTTTTATGTGTATGTATGTATGTATAGCTGCAAGAAAAAATAAAAAGGTCAAGGAGATTTAAGGGTTTTGTGATCTTAGAGAAGATGACCAGGTCAGGGGTCCTTTAGGTATTCCAGAAGGTCAAACAATAGTGGCCCTGGATCTGAGAGCATATCGACAGAAAGAGCATATTGACAGGGCAAATGGTAAGACCTGGTGGTCAATCTTGTTGGTGGAAGGTCTGTAGTAGATGACATCCAGTTCCTCTCCATAGGATGAATAGCACTGTGGCGATGTCCCATTGAGTCTCTGTAGCCCTATGGGTGGAGAAGGGGGGGAAGAAAAGGCAAGAGAAATGCTTCTCATCCCATAGCCAAGAAAATTAAGGAAATCATCCAGTTCATTAGGAGATCCCCTTATCAGCACTTTCTATACTGGAGATGGGGTCATTTTGTAAGAGGCTGCGTCAGACATTGGTCTGTCTGCCCCCCCCCCCCCCGGCCATTATAATTGAATTTCAGTGATAGCTCTGGAATGGAATGATGTTCCCAGATTTTACCTGTTTAGTGTACATGCAGAGATCTATGGGTGCCTTGTCCCTTTGGCCGTGGTTCGGATCCCCTAGGAAGTTTGGTGAAGTCAAAGACCCCTCTCTAAAATGTTTTGAAATCCATTAGATAAAATGTATTGGATTGCAAAAGAAGACAATGATATTGAAATGTAGGTAACTATACAGACATATGCATATGATCATATTTATAGGCATGTATGTATTACATTCACACATATACACACACTTCAAAGACCTGATGAAGAAATCTTGTCTGAGAAAGTTGCCTGATGCTCAGAGGGATCACATGATCATCCATGATCATCTAGTTATATATGGCAGTCGGAGAGAAGATTGGAGACTGGATTGTCCTGTCCATCACGATACCAGTGGTCCTCAAACTGTTTAAATAGGGGCCAGTTCACTGTCCCTCAGACTGTTGGAGGGCTGGACTATAGTAAAAACAAAAACTCACACTCTGTCTCCGCCCCTCAGGCCATTTGCCATAAGCCGGTGGGCCGCAAAAACGTCCACAGTGGGCCATAAATAAATAGAAGGCAAAGGGTGAGGGGGGCAAAGGAAATTCAGAGGGAATAGTAGAAATACTCACATAAAGATGAATGTAAATTGAATGAACAGCCAACATCTTCAAGGGAAAAGGATAACATATGACCACACCAGCCAGTAGCCTCCATCATCTCAATACCTGGTCCATTCCCATAATTCAGTGAAAGCAGGGGATTATGGCCCTTCTCTGGGGCCTTGCTAATTGTGTACTGCCTGATTCTTGGTTTCCCCCAGGCTAACTGTTAATGATACAAGTGATGTAACAATAACCCTAACCCTAAATCCTTTTTTTTTTCCCCTTCAGAGACAGTTTGAAAAGAGATGAGAGCTTCTTCCTGCATAGGAAACTGAGATTACAATGGTCATTTGGAAGCTCTGCCTCAGCTTGAATGAAGAATAGCTTCTCAGGCTGCTTTGAAAAACAATCGGGTTTAATTTTATATGGTTTTTAAGAAGTCAAAATGCAAAAGCATTAAGAATCATTCCATCCCACTTTCTTAGACTATTAATGAGGTGGGTAATCTTCTCTATCACACAGGGTGGCCTGACAGCTGATTAATACACACATGTCAAGTGTTTGGAGATTACAAGTGTCAGCCATTATTGCCACTATTATTAGCGAGCCCTAAAATCCAGAACTAGAATCAGTGCCAGGTTCCAACTGACTTTTATCTTCGGTACATCCTCTCTGGCCACTGGAGGAATTAAATTCAAGCCAGCATAATTAATTAATGTTTATGAAGCATGTCGTGAGTCTCAGATGCTCTGAGTGCCAAATGCAATTATAAAAACAAATACCGTACCTCCCTATCCTGCATCCTAGAGTAACAGTTAAAGAGTCTCTGATTAGCTTCATTTGTATCCTAAACTCAACAGTAAGTGATGGCCTTGCCTCTTATGATTCTGTAGAGGAGATTAGTGAGAAGGCTGGACCAGGAAGTCCTGCATTTGAATCCTGCACTGGTTATGCAATAACTTTATAACCACAGATAACTCATGCAAACTTTGAGATTCATTTTTCTCCTCTATGAAATGGGAATCACTACTTACTCCATGAGGTTATTATGAGAAAAAAAAAACAATTTTTCAAAGTAATATAATTTAAATTATCAAACATTTATTGTTTTTCTTCCATCTCCTACTACCCTCCAATGGAACACCCCCCCAAAACAAAACAAAACAAAACAAAACAAAAACAAACAAACAAACTTGGAACAAATAAACACAGTTAAAGCAAATTTCCATATTTGGCCACATCCAAAAATGTCTCCTTTTATCTGTTTGTCATCTCTCTGTCAGGTAAGTAATAGTCTTGATCAGTGGTCCTCTGGAATCATGATTGATAAAGAGTTCTTAAATCATTCAGAATTATTCATTTCTTTTGTTGTTGTTTTTTAAATTTTTACTTATCTTATTTTTAACTTATGGAATAAAACAGGAAATCTTATAACATAGTACAATCAAATTATTAATTTTTACAGTATTAACATTAAGGTGTAAATTGTCCTGGTTATGTAATGCCAGAGAAACTGAGCAAGATAGAGATTAGAGAGTATTCAATACAGAATTTATTAAATGGAGAGGTTTACTGGGACCAAATGGATCCATGGTTTGGTCCCAGGACTGAACGAGACTATCATCTCAAAGAATCCAGCCCTGAATGTCCCATAACAAGATTCTTTTATAGGATAACAAGAACAATGACATAAGGGGGGAGGTACCTGGATGGGGATGACCTAATGGGGGGAGGAAACTAGGATGAGGATGACATAATGGAGGCAGGCTTAAAAGAGGGAGGTACTGGAGAGCCTCCTGATATTCTAATGGTGTCTAAAATGGATAAAGATTTTTATCCCATCAAACATTAAGAGGGAAAGACTATAGCCTAAGGTCTAAGATATAAGACCTTTATCCTAACATTAAGAGGGAATGGTTATAATCTGAGGCACAGTAACTGAACAGGACAATTAAGGAAACTGAGTCAGGACATTAAAAAAGAACACTCTCTAACTGCCATCTAGGGGAGAGGGGGAGGGGAAAAGTTGGAACAGAAGGTTTTGCAAGGGTCTATGTTGAAAAATTACCCATGCATATGTTTTGTCAATAAAAAGCTATAATAATAAAATAATAAGAACTAAATAAAAAATTGAACCAGAAAAAAATATGCTGCTACAAAACTGCTTCGATCAGAAAAGTTTAATGGTATTATTTATCTTGATGAATATGCTACTTTGATTTTAACTACCACTTTTGTTTGCCACATGACATGATTGGCATGTATTAATTTTGAAACTCCCCCACTGCCTCCCTCCCCAAATCCAGGTATTTTCAAATGAACCTCTTTCTATATTTACCATGAACTAATTCTATTTGTGAGGCTGAGTTTTTGGATCCAAGAATAAGAGTTCTGTTTTGGAGATGGTGAGTTTGAGATACTTGCTAGGCAGGACATTTGAGATATCCTCAGGTAGTTGTTGATGCAGTGGTGAGATGACAGCTAGATATGTAGGTCCAGGATGTATCTGCATAGAGATAGCTATTAAATCATCGGAGATGATGGGATCACCAAGCAAGATAATACATAGACAGAAGAGTAGAGGATTCAGGGCAAACGCTTGGGGGACATCCATTGTTAGTGGAACAAAGAAAAAAGACTGACAGAATGGCCAGATTCCTACATTCAATAATAAGATGAATAAAATGTATACAATCCCTTTTATTAAGTTTGTTGAGAAGCTTCCAGCCATGAATGGTAAAATGTTGATTTTAGAATGAGGAGGATCTAGGTTTATAATCTATTTCTGATAATTATTATCTGGGGACTCTGGATAAAAAGCATTTAACTTGCAGGTACCTCTAGTATCTCCCTTGGGGAAGTTAGTATGGTGCAATGGAAAAAGCAGGGTTTGAACCTTGATTTTCTTCAGGTTTTGAACCAAGGACTAGCATTATACCTGGTGGTGTAAAAAGAAAAAGAAACCAATAAAAGTTTTTTTTTTTTTTTTTCCAATTCAACAAACATTTTAAGAACCTACCACATATAAGATATTGGATAAAGGAAAAAGACTACATCATATATACATTTTTGAAAAATGGCATTGTGGATTCTAAGGGGAAAATCCCCCATAAAAAGTCCACTATCATAACTATTATCATTAAAACTGAGATTAAAATAGCTTGAGGTCCTGCTGTGAACAATTACAGGAGGGTTAATTTTTATGCTGTTCTTGTGCATCTGGGAAGTTCTATTATCTCAACAGAGAAATCATTCAGCAAGGTATTGAGAGCTGCCAGTTTTTGTTTGTATTTGTCATTTTCTCTTTGATAATAGATTTTTAGATATAGCTTTTGTTTTTTATCCCTTATTTACCTCAGTATCCATCTTCACACCCCTTCCCATATTCATCATATTTCATTAAAAAAAATAAGAGAAAGAGGAAAAAAGGGAAGAAAAATGAGTGAAATACCACAATATGTGACCCTCTACCACCTCTCTTTGTAGAAGAGGAGAGATATCTTCTCCAATCTCTTCTTTGAAGTCACAATTCATCTTTATAGTTTCACAATATTTATTTCCAATTAGTTTGTGCTTGCCTTTCTTTCTTTTGTAAATTAAGTTTTATGAATATTTTCTCTTATTTAACAAGAATTTATTTTCTCTTTCCACTTATATGGTTGCAGTCATTCTGCACATAATTTTCTTGTTTTTATTTATCTCACTCTGTATGAGTTCATGTCCATCTTTCCATGCTTTTCTGGATCCATTATTCCTTAGAGCACAGTAGTATGCCATTACATTAATGTACCACATTTATTTAGCTATTCTCTGTTTGGGGATATCTACTTTGTTTTTATTTTTTTGGTTACCATTAAAAGTGCTGCTATAAATATCAGTAAGACTTTTCTGGGTTTTTTTCCTAATGGATTGCCTAAGTGTAAATTACAGTATCAATTCAGAGAAAAGGAGAGGAAGATCTTTTCAATATTAGAAAGCGTTTCGTTTTTGTAAAAATCCATATGCTCATCCTAGAAATCATACATCTAGGTTCTTCATAATGGGGACCAAACTTTAATCAAGGTGAATTGGGATTTCAGATCAATTGGAGAAGAATATTTGAAACTAAAGTTGTCCTGTGCTTTTTAGCAAATAAGCAACTATACTGAGGTGGGGGATTTGGAAATTTGCCTTAGAACTTGAGCACTAGGGAGTGATAGGTTCTTATACCTCAAACAAACAGATTCTAAAATAGGAGCCAAAAGCATTTTCTCTTCCACGTCTAAAATAAATACTCCAACAAGATGTCCTCCTTCTGAGTTTTATGTTATTTAAAGGGATTTTTAAAAATCACTACCTTTGTGGTTTAAACCTTGAGAATTTGGTACATGTTTCTCCTTCAAAATCTCAAACTCAAAGCTAGATCTTTAAAGAAAGAATATTCTAGGTGGTGCAATCCATAGAGCCTTCAGTCTGGAGTCAGGAATACTTATATTCAAATCTAACCTTTCATACGTATTGGATGCATGACCCTGGATAGGTCATATAATTTGTGGTTGATTCAGTTTCCTTAACTCTTTTTTTTTTTTTTTTTTTAATTTTTTTTTTATTATATATATATATATATATTTTATAATATTATCCCTTGTATTCATTTTTCCAAATTACCCCCCCTCCCTTATTCCCTCCCCCCGACGACAGGCAATACCATATATTTTACATGTGTTACAATATAGTCTAAGTACAATACATGTGTGTGAATATCATTTTCTTGTTGCACAATAAACATTAGAATCCGAAGGTACATGCAACCTGGGCAGACAGATATTAGTGCTAACAATTTACATTCCCCTCCCAGTGTTTCTTCTCTGGGTGTATCTACCTCTGTCCATCATTGATCAACTGGAAGTGAGTTGGATCTTCTTTATGTTGAAGATTTCCACTTCCATCAGAATACATCCTCATACAGTATCGTTGTTGAAGTATACAGTGATCTTCTGGTTCTGCTCATTTCACTCAGGATCAGTTGATTTAAGTCTCTCCAACCCTCTCTGTATTCCTCCTGCTGGTCATTTCTTACTGAGCAATAATATTCCATAACTTTCATATACCATAATTTACCCAACCATTCTCCAACTGATGGACATCCATTCATCTTCCAGTTTCTAGCTACAACAAAAAGAGCTGCCACAAACATTTTGGCACATATATGTCTCTTTCCGCTCTTTAGTATTTCTTTGGGATATAATCCCAGTAGTAGCGCTGCTGGGTCAAAGGGTATGCACAGTTTGATAACTTTTTGGGCATAATTCCAGATTGCTCTCCAGAATGGCTGGATTCTTTCACAACTCCACCAGCAATGTATTAGTGTCCCAATTTCCCCACATCCCCTCCAACATTTGTCATTATTTGTTCCTGTCATCTTAGCCAATCTGACAGGTGTGTAGTGGTATCTCAGAGTGGTCTTAATTTGCATTTCTCTGATCAGTAGTGATTTGGAACACTCTTTCATGTGAGTGGATATAGTTTCAATTTCTTCCTCTGAGAATTGTCTGTTCATATCCTTTGACCATTTATCAATTGGAGAATGGTTTGGTTTCTTATAAACCATGGTCAGTTCTCTATATATTTTGGAAATGAGACCTTTGTCAGAACCTTTGTTTTTAAAAATATTTTCCCAATTTGTTACTTCCCTTCTAATCTTGTTTGCATTAGTATTATTTGTACAGAAACTTTTTAGTTTGATGTAATCAAAATCTTCTATTTTGTGATCAATAATGATCTCTAGTTCTCCTCTGGTCATAAATTCCTTCCTCCTCCACAAGTCTGAGAGGTAGATTATCCTCTGTTCCTCTAATCTATTTATTATCTCCCTCTTTATGCCTAAATCATGGACCCATTTTGATCTTATCTTGGTATATGGTGTTAAGTGTGGATCCATATCTAATTTCTGCCATACTAATTTCCAGTTTTCCCAACAGTTTTTTCCGAATAATGAATTTTTATCCCTAATGTTGGAATCTTTGGGTTTGTCAAAGATTAGATTGCTATAGATGTACCCTTTTTTGTCCTTTGTATCTAATCTGTTCCACTGATCTACCGGTCTATTTCTTAGCCAATACCAAATGGTTTTGGTGACTGCTGCTATATAATATAGCTTTAGATCAGGTACACTTAGACCACCTTCCTCTGAGTTTTTTTTCATTAGTTCCCTTGCAATTCTTGACCTTTTATTCTTCCATATGAATTTTGTTGTTATTTTTTCTAGGTCATTAAAATAGTTTCTTGGGAGTCTGATTGGTATAGCACTAAATAAATAGATTAGTTTGGGGAGTATTGTCATCTTTATTATATTCGCTCGGCCTATCCAAGAGCACTGAATGTCTTTCCAATTATTTAAATCTGATTTTATTTTTGTGGCAAGTGTTTTGTAATTTTTCTCATATAATTCCTGACTTTTCTTTGGTAGATAGATTCCCAAATATTTTATACTATCAACATTTGTTTGGAATGGAATTTCTCTTTGTATCTCTTGCTGTTGCATTTTGTTAGTGATATATAAAAATGCCGAGGATTTATGTGGATTTATTTTGTATCCTGCCACTTTGCTGAAATTTTGAATTATTTCTAGTAGCTTTTTAGCAGAGTCTTTGGGGTTCTCTAAGTATACCATCATGTCATCTGCAAAAAGTGATAGTTTAATTTCCTCATTTCCTACTCTAATTCCTTGAATCTCTTTCTCGGCTCTTATTGCCGAGGCTAGCGTTTCTAGTACTATATTGAATAGTAATGGTGATAGTGGGCAACCTTGTTTCACTCCTGATCTTACTGGGAAAGGTTGCAGTTTATTTCTATTGCATATTATGCTTACTGACGGTCTTAAATATATACTCCTGATTATTCTAAGGAATAATCCATTTATTCCTATACTCTCAAGAGTTTTTAGTAGGAATGGATGTTGGATTTTGTCAAATGCTTTTTCTGCATCTATTGAGATGATCATATGGTTCTTATTAATTTGATTATTAATATGGTCAATTATATTAATAGTTTTCCTAATATTAAACCAGCCCTGCATTCCTGGAATAAATCCTACTTGATCATAGTGTATTATCTTGGAGATGATTTTCTGAAGTCTTTTTGCTAATATCTTATTTAAGATTTTAGCATCAATATTCATTAAGGAGATTGGTCTATAATTTTCTTTCTCAGTTTTCGATCTACCAGGTTTAGGTATCAGTACCATGTCTGTGTCATAAAAGGAATTTGGTAGGACTCCTTCATCCCCTATTTTTTCAAATAATTTATATAACATTGGGGCTAATTGTTCTTTAAATGTTTGGTAGAATTCACATGTGAATCCATCTGGCCCTGGGGATTTTTTCCTGGGGAGTTGATTAATAGCTTGTTCTATTTCTTTTTCTGAAATGGGACTATTTAAGCAATTTATCTCCTCCTCTGTTAATCTAGGGAGCCTATATTTTTGGAGGAAGTCATCCATTTCACTTAAGTTATCAAATTTATTGGCATAAAGTTGGGCAAAGTAACTCCTTATTATTTCTCTAATTTCCTCTTCATTGGTGGAAAGATCCCCCTTTTCATTTGTAAGACTATCAATTTGATTTTCCTCTTTCTTTTTTTTGATCAAATTTACCAAAGGTTTATCTATTTTATTGGCTTTTTCATAAAACCAACTCTTGGTTTTATTTATTAATTCAATAGTTTTTTTACTTTCAATTTTATTGATTTCTCCTTTTAATTTTTGTATTTCGAGTTTAATTTTTGGTTGGGGGTTTATAATTTGGTCTTTTTCTAGCCTTTTAAGTTGTAAGCCCAATTCGTTAATCTTCTCTTTCTCAATTTTCTTCAAATAAGCCTCTAAAGATATAAAATTTCCCCTTATTACCGCTTTAGCTGCATCCCAAAGATTTTGATATGATGTCTCATCATTATCATTATCTTGGGTGAAATTGTTAATTGTTTCTATAATTTGCTCTTTCACCCAGTCATTCTTTAAGATGAGATTATTCAGTTTCCAATTACTTTTTGGTCTATTTGCCCCTAACTTTTTACTGAATGTAGCTTTTATTGCATTGTGATCTGAGAAGAAGGCATTTATTATTTCTGCCTTCCTACATTTAATTTTGAGATCTTTATGTCCTAGTATATGGTCAATTTTTGTATAGGATCCATGAACTGCTGAGAAGAAAGTATATTCCTTCCTATTGCCATTCAGTTTTCTCCAAAGGTCTATCATACCTAGTTTTTCTAATGTTCTATTTACTTTTTTAATTTCTTTCTTGTTTGTTTTGTGGTTTGATTTGTCTAAATCCGAGAGTGCAAGGTTGAGATCTCCCACTATTATAGTTTTACTGTCTATTTCTTCTTGCAGTTCTCTTAACTTTTCCTTTAGGAAGTTAGATGCTATACCACTTGGTGCATATATGTTTAGTATTGATATGGCTTCATTATTTATGCTACCTTTCAGCAGGATATAGTTTCCTTCCTTATCTTTTTTAACAAGATCTACTTCTGCTTTTGCTTGATCTGAGATAAGGATAGCTACCCCTGCTTTTTTGGCTTTACCTGAAGCATAATAGGCTCTGTTCCAACCTTTTACCTTTACTCTGTATGTATCTCCCTGCTTTAAGTGTGTTTCCTGTAGGCAACATATTGTAGGGTTCTGCTTTTTGATCCAATCTACTATCCGTCTCCGTTTGATGGGATCGTTCATCCCATTTACATTTACAGTTAAAATTACTAATTCTGTATTTCCTGCCATCGTATTATCCCCAGATTATGCTTTTTTCCCTTGACCCCCCTGATCCCCCTCCCCGATATTTAATTTACAGACCCCCCTTGTGACGCGCAACCCTCCCTCTTTTTTTTTTTTTTTTTTTTTTTAGGATCCCTCCCCCCTCCCTCCAAGTCCCTTCACTTATTCCCCTTTTCCTTTTCCCTTTTCCTCTCCCCCCTTTTAATGAGGTGAGAGAAAATTCTCTGAAAAACAAATATGTTAATTATTTACTCTTTGAGCCTCTTCTGATGAGAGTAAGATTCACACAATGATTCTCCCCCTCACTAAGTTCCCTCAGATATGGTGTATTTTCTATGTCTCTTCCTGGGATGTAGTTTCCCTCTTTTTATCACTCCTTCCCCTTTTTCTGAACCGACCTCCTTCCCTTTACTACACCCCCCTTTTTTTCTTTTATATCAGTAAAATCAAATTATCCTTGAGTATTTTTTATATACCCACAACAGAGTTACAGTTCTCAAGGGTTCTGTGTACCTTTTTCTGTTTCTCTTCAGTCTTGTGGATGTAGATCAAATTTTTTGTTTAAGTCTGGTTTTTTTCTTAGAAACATATAGAATTCCTCTGTTTCATTGAATGACCATCTTCTTCCGTGGAAAAAGATGCTAAACTTAGCTGGGTAGTTCATTCTTGGTTGCAGTCCTTGATCTTTTGCCTTTCGGAATATCAGGTTCCAGGCCCTTCTATCTTTTAATGTGGAGGCAGCCAGATCTTGGGTGACCCTTATTGTGGCACCTTGGTATTTAAATTGTTTTTTTCTAGCTGCTTGCAGGATTTTCTCCTTTGTGTGGTAATTCTGCAGCTTAGCCACAATATTCCGTGGTGTTCTTTTTTTAGGGTCTATTTCAGAAGGAGTTCGATGAATTCTTTCCACATCTACTTTCCCTTCTGTTTCTATTATCTCTGGACAGTTCTCTTTGATAATTTCCTGTAAAATAGAATCTAGGCTCTTTTTTTGGTCATAGTTTTCTGGAAGTCCAATAATCCGCAGATTATCTCTCCTAGATCTATTTTCCAGGTCTATAGATTTTCCCAGTAAGTATTTGACGTTGTTCTCCAGCTTCTCATTTTTTTTTGTTTTGTTTGACTGATTCTTGGGTTCTCTGTGAATCATTCATTTCTATTTGTTCCATCCTGACTTTTAAGGAGTTATTTTCTTCTTTCACAGTTTTTAGTTCTTTTTGTAAATGCCCAATTTCGTTTTTAAATGAATTATTTTGCTCTATTGAATTTTTTTCCATTTCCCTAATTTTTTTTTTTTGAGAATTATTTTCTTTTTCCAATTCAGAAATTCTATTTTCTTGAGACTTTTTTATCTTTTCCAATTCAGAAATCCTACTTTCCTGTGTTTTTTTAACCTTTTCTAATTCACTAATTTTGTTTCCCTGCATCTCCTGTGAATTCTTTATTTTTTCCAACTCCAATTTCAGGACGTTGTTATTCTCTATCATAACTTCCCTTTCCTTGCCCCATTTTTCTTCAATCTCCCTCAATTTCTTAAGAGCTTCTTCTAGGAGAGAGTTATGTGATGGGGGGCAGGAATCGTTCCCCTTTAGGTTGTTATCTTCTGAATCTTTGCTGTTAACTTCCTCGGGGTTGGGTACCCGCTCTTTCTCTGTATAGAAGGAATCTATAGTTTTTCTAGCTTTTTTGCTCATACTTAAAAAATGTTTTGGGGTCTGTCCCTGGGGTAGGAAATTATTTACTTCTTTACCAGCTTCCTCCCAGACCGGATGGATGCAGCGGCCCCCGCGCCCGCGCTAAGAGAGAGCTCTGGGAGAGAGTTCCCCACCCCCTCCCTGGAAGTGCCTCAGAGGTGATTAGCACTGCTGTGCTTTGAGGGTGTAGAATAGTGAAGACAGTAAGAAGCTCAGCCTATGTGTCCGGGTGGGGAGTGGATGTCTGCAGCAGGTGACGTGAGAAGCCCCTGCGCTCAAACTGGAAGTGTCTGCCAGAAACCGTGGCCCCTAGTTCAAAGGTTCAGCTTCTCTGGGACTTCCTGGAGCTGAGTTCCACTCCCTCCAGCTAAGCTAGGCAGTGTGTGTTGCCTTGGGCCGTATCCACCCACTTGTCAGTCTCTTAACTATTCTCAGGAGGTAGCTGAGGCCACACCCCCTGGTGCCGAGTCTGCCGAGTCACCCCCAGGGTGGGGGGAGGGGGGGAAATCTAATCTGAGTTTTAAAATATTTTGGCTTTCTCTTCTGAACTGCTAAATAATTAGCAGAGAAGAGCTAACAGCCTGTGCCAGATTCCTTTACCTCAGTGGCTTCTCTGATCCCAGAGCCCCTCCCAGCGCAATGGGCGCAGTGTGCCCCTACCCCACCGTCTGTGCTGGTCTTTCTTATTCCTCCCCTGAGAACTGACCTTTCCTGTTGAAACTCCAGATTCTCTTCAGCTGGTAAGTCGTGCTTCCAGTCCTTGTGGTATCTATCAGTCCTGAGCTAATTTTGAGACTTAATTTATCTAATTGGTTGTGAGGGAGTGAGGACGTTCACTGAGTCGTGTGTTTCTTCTCCGCCATCTTCAGTTTCCTTAACTCTTAAATAAGAATGATAAATGTACCTATTTCACAGGATTGTTGTGAAGATCAAATGAGATAATAATATAAAAGGCTTAACACAACCATTGGCACAGTAGTAGGTGCTAGCTGTGTTTCTTATTACTATTGTCCAAGGCATGCTGGTTTTGTGTAACCTCAGGATGGAACTTTTGTGATACAATTAATGAATATGCATTAAAAAGGTATCATCACAGAACTGTGGAAGCTTAGAGTTAAGAGGTTCCTCCCTACCACTAGTCTCCTCACCATGACCTTATTTTCTTGCCATCTCTAACCTGCCTGACTCTCCAAATCCATTTCTTGGTCCCATGGCTTTGATAGGTGTTTTTTTTTTCCTTGACCTTGCCTTGGCCTGCTTTCTATGACACTTCCCAGCTATCCCTTCACCATGCTCCTGCAGGGGTACAATTGTCCCTTTCCCCCTCTCCATCATCTTGGCAGCATTTCTTTATATGGTATCATTCATCACTAGAATGTAAGTATCTTGAGGTAAGGAAGTGCTGTGCTTGTTTCTATTTGTTTTCCCAATACCTGATCCAGTGCTTAGAACACAGTCGCACTTAATAAATTCTCTCCCTGTCTGGTACTCTCTCCTTCATCCTCCTCCTCCTCCTTCTCTCCTTCCCTCCCTACTTCTCTTTGTCTGTCTCTGTCTCTGCCTGTCTCTATTTCTCTCTCTGTCTCTCTGTCTCTGTCTCTGTCTCTGTCTCTGTCTCTGTCTCTCTCTCTCTCTCTCTCTCTCTCTCTCTCTCTCTCTCTCTCTTTCTCTCTCTCTCTCTGTCTCTCTCTCTCTGTCACACCCTCTTTTTTTCCTTCCCTCCCCCCTCTGTCTTTAGTCTTCCTTCTGTCTCTTTCCCTCCTTCCCCTCACCTTCTGTCTCCCTGTCTTTGTCACACACACAATCTATCCCTAAATAAGACTGTCATTCAGTGTGTTAGTTATTATATTCATTTTCTCATTTGAAAATGTGACAAGAGTAATCTATATTACACTATCAAAGTAATTAATAAAAATGTTGAACATAAAATGGTCAGACACAGACCCCTATGTAGCTGCACTAGATATCTCCTTTCAAGTTTATGTTTAACCAATAAAGATCTATTCTTTGGCATTGAAGCAGTGATTTAATCTGTATAAATTAAAATGAACAAGACAATGAAAAGTTTCTGCTTGTTCTCTTTCGAATTTGCCTGTTTCTTTCTGTGTTGATCCTTTTTTCTACTCTTGTATCACTCACCATCCATGAACATATCCCCTTAAATAAGAAGTAACATATCATAAACATAGTCAACTGAGACGAATTAATAAAGTGTGGATGTTTGAAGATGCACATCTCAATCTGCAGTTTTGGGACTTAACCTTTCTGTCAAAATGTGGAGAAGTATCCTAAGGATTGAAACCAGATTCATTAAAGTTTTGGAGACTTTCTTGGTTGTTTTCTTTTATGTTCTATTGGTCACTATTGAATTTTCCCTGGTTCTGTTCATTTCATTTTGTATCAGTTCAAAGAAGTTTAACAACTGTTCATTCTTATAGTGGGATAATATTCATCCCACTGCTTAGTCATCTCTGACTTTTGGAGGTAATAATAATGATCAATGGATCAATGGCCCTATACATTTCAGGGACTTTGCAGATTTAGTTTCGTTATATTCCAGAATGGTTGAATCAATTCACAGCTCTGCAAAAAGTGTATAAATATTCCTATTTTGCCAACATCCCTTCTAGCATTTGAAATTTTTATCTCACGTTAACTTTGTCAACATAGTGGTTGTGAAATCGACTCTTTTTCGTTGTTGAATAAGAGTGCTTATTAGGTAAGGTGAGATAAAATATGATCAAGACATTAAAAAAAAACTTTTTAAAAAAAATTAACAGGGAAAAATGAAATCTGCAGTGAAGTTTTCTCTTTTAAGCTCTAGCATGCTTGGCAGTCTATGTCAGGCTTTCCTCACCATCTCTATCACAGATTCTAGAAAATATTCTCTTCCCCGAGGCCTTCACCATTTCTACTTTAGTTGCCAGTTGCAATTTCCTGGTGAAATTCAGACTCAGCATAACAATCCCCCCATTTCCCCTTTACTTTGGAGCACTGAAATTATCACCAATATAAATGGACAAGTTATTAGTTGTTGTTCCTTGGGTAGAAATGTCTAGGCCAGACATGTGCTTTTCTTCCTGAAGTTATTCATTTCTTGCTTCATCCAGGAATTCTTCAATACATACTCTAAGGAAAATATACTTTACTTTTCATCTGACTTTCATTTTCTTACAACTTCACCATGCTTCTCCCCTCAGGTGTCTATGTTTCCTCATATGAGTATAACTCATCAATATTAAAATAACTCTCCACTGTCCTTTTGATTAGTTTTATTCTCCAGAATAAGGTATGCCATTTCAAGAACATATTCTACTCTTAGATTCCATCTCATCACGTTTCAGTGGTACTTGGAAGGTCAAGAGTTTTTCCTTTAATTAAGATCTCTAGTTCACTTTGTTTGTTATTCATAATTTGTGTATCGCTTAGACATCCAAAGTCATAAGATTTATCAGTGACTATTTTCCTGGAGTTTATCTCCTTTGAATTATTAGGCTCTTCTCTTGCTATTTTCTCCCTATGTTGGCTTCCTCGGCAGTTATGTACAGATAATTTCCTCTCTCCTTTCTTTTCAGTTAAAGTCATTTTATTAGATTTGTAAGACTCCAAGAAAATTCATTCTTATATGACCTTGTTAGTGCACTCCATCATGTCCAGGAGCCTATCATTCTTATATTTTAGATCATGGTTGAAAAAGCCTAATACTATTCTTAGCTATCTTCCCCCATCTTGCTTTTCTTTTTAAAAGTCCCATCCTCCAATCAGGAGCAAAGATGGCACTCTAAGCTCTATTCCTAATGTCTTCAATGTTTAGCTTAAAACTTCATAATTCCCATGAGCAGTTCTAGATTCTTTTTATCAGTGTCATTTTTCCTTCCTCCCCACAAGCGGGTAACATACAACAAAAATGAAATATTTTGGGAGGCTCTTGATCACTTTCTAAGCACACATCCTAGGAAGAATGCATCCCTCTTCACTATTAATATTATACAGCAGATTACTCTTAGAAACCCTCTGCAAGGTGTTCCCAAACACTACAGTTCAACTCTTCTTCCTGTGATACTGACTGGAGAATGCTTCCTCAGATGTCTCTGGGGGATCCAGAACCCCCATCCTTGGAGTACACATAGTGACTTCCTCCCCAGAAGCTATCACTACTTGTTCCTAACTCAAAAGATTATATTACCTGCCCCCTTCTCCTTCTGTCATTTATCTCTCTCCAAAATCTTTGCACAGGTCAGCATCACTGTCTGTCCTTTCACATACTACTTTCATCTTTGTTTTTCTTGACATCCTGCCACTTTTTTTTTTAAGAACACTTCATTGACTCCGAGATATTGGAGAGTGGAAAGGTATTGTTCAAATTTCTTTACTTTCTATTGTAGGAGGAAAACCAGTTTAAGTTTCTTGGCTGTGTCAGAAAGAAAAATATAACACACTTGCTGCAGCTCTCTTAGAATTTCCTTTTGTTCTTCATTCTTGCTGAAAGCAAGACTTAAAATCAACCAATTAGCAGCATTTATTAAGCACCTGTTATGTGCCAGACACTACTTATCGGAGACACAGAAACAAAATTGCCACAGTCTTTGTTTTTCAAGGAGATTGATTATGTGGAAATAAACAACATGTGTGTATATATATATATATATATATATATATATATATATATATATATATATATATATATATATATATATATATATATATATATATATATATATATATATATATATATATTCTCTCTCTCCATATATATATTAAATAAAGTATATATATATACATATATATATATATAGAATAAAGTATACATATATACAGAATAAAATACATACACACATATATACAGAACAAATAAATTACACATAAAAACACACACAGAGAGAATAAATAAATAAAGGACAGCTAGCTGGTGTGGTATAGTAGGTAAAGTACCAGCCTAGAGTCAGGAAAACCCATCATCCTGAGTTCAAATTTGACTTCAGATACTTCCTAGATATGTTACTCTGGGTAAGTCTCTTAACCTGTTTGTCTCAGCTTCCTCATTTGGAAAATAAGCTAGAGAAGACAATAGCAAACCATTCCAGTATTTTTGTCAACAAAACCACAAATGAGGTTTCAAAAAGTCAGGTATGACTGAACAACAGCAACAAAAAGCCACTTAGTTTTCAATTGTCTTGATGAAAATAGAAAGTACTAGGAGGGTCATTTGTGGCTACTTCATGAAATATGTATGTGTGTGTCCGTGCGTGTGTGTGTGTGTGTGCATGTGCGCGCGTGTGTGTGTTGTATCAGCTTTTAGAAGAACATTGAATTTCTAATTTGTATTGATTTTGCAATCTTATTATACACTCAAGTTTTTTTTCTGTCACATTTATACATTATGAAGAGTCCTTTGTTAATTTTTGTGTTTGGGAACTTTGTAACCCATAATTTCTCCATATTTAACATCATCCAATTTACTGTTTTCCACTTCCTCCAAAACAGGAAATGTTGAACTTTTCCTGATGTCTTTCTCATTTTCAGGTTTGCAAAGTGCTTTCTTCACAATAACTCTATAAGGAAGATAGTGCAAAGATAAACCATTCCACTGATTTCAGGCTTCGGTCAGGTTTCAGCTTTCATAACTCTTTAGCTCATGTCTATTCCTGTCCAGAATGCCCTCTGGAAAATTTCAGGTCAAATAAAATTCATTTCTAAGTCTTTATAGATGGGGTTAAGAGTCCACAACTCCTATACGATCATTCAAGGTAACAACCATGAGAACAATTTTTATTTCATCCTGCAGAACCTATTTAGAGGACTTATAGTAGCTCATTTTAAAACTCTATGCAATTCTTCTTTAACAATGGACCTCATATCCATCTAAATGCCCTATATAGTTGCCTAATTTATAATTTACACTACCCTTTAAAGGGAAAACAAACAAACTTGAAGTTGCTAGAGAAACAATGCCCTTTCATGAAATCATTCTGTTTGATTACCTCCAAATAATATTAAAGATAAAAGTCAAATCTTTTGTTCTTTTACATTATACCTTAATTCTTTACTTTTTTCCCCATACATATATGGATTCGATGTTCAGACACTTCTCTTTATTTTGCTAAAATACAGGTCCCTGAACTATCTAGGAGCCCAACATTTCCCATAGAATTTCCTCTCCTCTATTCAGGGGGTTGGAGTTTAGAGCCTCTTCTATTCACCACTGACCACAGCTCCTGCCCCATCTAAGTCTGAGGGGAGGCGTGCGCTAAGGCAGCCCTTGAAACAGACTGGGACAACACACACTATCACCCCAAAAGGGCAGATCTCAGAAGAGAAGAGCAGAGGAAAAATAAGGGCAAAGTGAAAGGAAATGAAGCTTTTTTTTTTTTTTTAAAGATCCAACACAAAGTAGTTGGACAAGCCAACAGTGGCTCAAGCCAAACAAGTCATTTCCAATAATTAAAGATTAAGAAGGTATCCTCTTCCTCTTCTTTGAAGAGTTATTTTGTATATCTTTAGTAGATATGTTTTCAAAGAAATTGTTATGGAATATGCCCTTTGCCCTCCATAAAAGATCTCTTAAAGCCTCAAACAAATATGCAGTACCCAAGATGCTATTCAGATCGATCGAGGAATTCTTTAATCAACTTTCAACCCAAGTATTATAATCCTATTTTAGGAAATTGAGAAGAAAATGGAGGTTGCAAAATTGAATTGTCTTGTCGATAATCATGTAGCCAATAAGTTTTGGAGACAGAACACCAACTTAGAGGTCTTTATTTAAGGCCTTGTAATAATGCCCTTTTGCCACATCATCTAGATGAGTTTGACTGCAAAGAATCTTATTGCTAACCCATTTTATTCGCCTCAATTTATGGATGAAGAAACTGAGGAATACAGAGGGAATTGACTTGCCCACTATCCAATCATCAGTAGGGATTTGACTCCAGCTGTTCTAAACACAGATCCATTGCTCTTTTCACTGCTGATAATAATAAGGATGATGACAATAATGAGAGTAAAGGAGGAGGGAAGGAAAAAGTAGGGAAACAGGTGAGAAAAATAGTGAGAGATAGAGATAGAAACTGAGACAGTGAGAGAGAACAAGAGCAGAAACAGAGACAGAGAGAAAGAAGGGAGAGGAGGGCAGGAGAGAAAATGGCATGTGGTGTGGGGGACTGTATAGTTAGAGTGGAAGGGAAGTGGAGCAATGGAGAAAGAATATTGGTTCTGCAGACATGCGTTCAAATCCCATTTCTGATACTCACTCTCTGTTTGACCTTGGACAAATGCCTTAACCCTCCCAGGCTTGAGTTTTTGCATCTGTAAAGAGAGGGTTGGAATACACAGTCTTGGGGACCTTTCTCATTCTGTAAGCCTATAAAACTTGATCAGAATGGTCATAGAATCCCAAGGACTGGGCTGACTTGTGCAGAGCTGAGAGGATGACAGCAAAAAAGGAAGAAATGACAGCTGAGCCCAGATTCACAGCAAAATGAGCATAACGCGAGCATGGTCCATGCATGGTAACAGTCACAATTCTACAACTGCCACCAATTTAGCTCCCAGAGTGCCCATCTCAGCAAAAACCATAGTTAAAAGCGAAGATCTACAGCTCCTTTAGTGCGAGGTGAAGTGGTCAGGGGAAAAAAAAGTTTTCCAAGGCTTATTAATGGTCATCAAATGAAGGGAGCTGGCGATGGCATCTGTGAGCCGATGGTACTGCACAAAGATAATTCACATTAAGTTTATGTTAAGCTTAGGATTCATTAGAATAATTTGAGAAATTCAGCTGACCTTGCCAGACAGTCCTCGTTCTCTGCCATTGTAATGCATCATCTCCCACTCTAAGCTAATCTCCAAGTTGCAACACAGTCCAAGGACAAGCAGCATTTTATTTTTATACATTTTCATTTTATCTTCTTGGGAAAAGGTCATTGACAATGAGACAAATAAGACAAATCAGAGATCCTAAAGTCAGCACTCTCTTTGGGAAGCCTTTTTATACTCTAAAATTAGCTGATTTTCTCTCTCTTTTTTTCTCCCTCTCTCCCTCTCCCTTCTTCTCTCCCTCCATCTGTCTTTCTGTCTCTGTCTCCCTTTCTCTCTGTCTCTTTCTTTTTTCATCTATCCATCTCTCTTTCTTTTTCTCTCCCTCTGTCTCCCTTTTTTTTCTCTTTCTACCCTCCCATGCTAAAAACAGAACTCTATAAAATGGGATGTGTTTTCAAAGCCAAATGATTGGGAAAATGTCAAGTTCTAGTTTATTGCCTAGCCAGAGACCATCCCCATAGACAGGCAGCCTATATCAGTGGAAACAACAATAATACCAGCAACTTCTCACATTTTGTCAGTAATTTAAGGTTTGCCAAGCCTGGTGAAGTAGGTTGTATAAGTGTTACATCCATTGTAAAGAGAAAGGATCTTAGGCTCTGAGAAACTTACCAAGGATTCCTGTGCTAAATGTCAACACTAAACAATATGAATGTCTAAAATACAATTTTACTGATTTTTTTTCATCAGCTACATTTCTCATATCTATCCCTTGACCTTTCCCCTCCCCACATGTCTCAAGTGCTATCCCTTATAATGAAGTATAAGAGAAGGAATGGAGTTTGGCAAAATTATTATCAACAACAATGTGCCCCCAAAGTTTCATATTACATATTCATGTTATATGTAATTCAAACCTATATTCCCTCACTTATGCAAATAAATGGGGGATGTACCACCTCATCTATCTTCTTTGGCTTCAAATTTCACAGCATTCGGTTCCAAATGTTTTGTTGTCCTATCCACTTGAAATATGGTTGTCATTATGTGTATTGTTTTCCTAGCTCTGTTTACTTCACTCAGAATCAGTTCCTGTAAGTCTTTCCAACTTTCTCTGTTTTCATCATAATTACTGCTACTTACAGTATGGTACTATGTTGTCTCGTCCATAAATCAAAAAATTTTGGCCATTCCCCAAGCCATGGACATTTCCTCTGTGCCTACTTCTTTGCCACTATTCAACAAGAATATATTAAGTACCCACTAGATGCCGTCCTGTGTGTTTGGATCCAAAATACAATAATCTCTGCTTTCAAGGGCTTATGTAGATAAATTTGTACACAAAAACAAAACAAAACATGTACAAAGTAGATGAAAGGCAATGGGATAGAGAGAATACTAGGAGCTGGGTAGCTCATGCAAAGTTTCCTGGAGGAGGTGCCAACTGAGCTGAGCTTTAAAAGAAACCTAGAATTCTATTAAATGGAGATGAAGATGAACTAGGTCAGCCCAAATGACCTTGCAGGGGTTTCTGTGAACTTCAGAGTCTATTATATCAACACCAAAGTAATATTATAAGTGACTCCAGGCAAAAAGGTCTTATGCAATTTAGAGCCTAATGCTTAAGACAGTTTGGGCCATCTATTTTTAAGGCCTCCAAGAACTTCACAAAGCTACACAGTCTTCCTATAGACTAAGAAAGGGATTTCTTGCCCTCATACTTGGAGAGGACCACTGACATGTAGATTGGTCCTTCTAGATGGTCTCTGTGATCAAATCATTCTGTTTACTTGAACCATTTGGCTTTGAGATCACAATCTACTACTTCTGTATGACCAAACAATTTTTTGAACTCAGGCTAGTTGGTGACATTATATGCTAGGTGATGGAAAGGGTCAAAAAGAATGGCAGAAATATTGTTTAGAGTATAATGAAGTAAGGAGATACACTAATGGGCTGAAGCATAAGAGAAAAATAAATATAGTTGGCATTTACCTAATGGTTGGTTGTGCCACAGTTCCCTTTTATTGTCCTTCCTCAGTTTCTTAATTGTCCTGACTCAGTTTCCCTAAATTTTTCTGCCTCAATCCCCTTAGTTACAAATCCCCCACTCCCATTCATTAGGACTGATATAACTCTGGGCTAGTTACACTAAGGTTATAAATTGTAAATATGTAAACTCAAGATAAGAGGGAGTTTAGCCATCCTGGCTCCTAATTCTTCCTAAGTCATCAAGAATTTATGGTCTTACCCCCTAACCTGTCAGAACTGGATGATGGTCCCCGCCTGGTGATTCCTGCTCTCAGTGTTCTGACTCCACCCCTGTCTTTGTCTACCTGAGCTTAGAGTCATATACATGTCATTGAGAACTTACCTTCCCTGCTGGATGCTTTGGACATGAGTCCTGGGGGCAACATGCCCTAAGCACAATCTCTCCCTCTCAGAAATCCAAATAAAACATTAAAAACTCTCTAATCTCTATCTTGATTCAGTTTCTCCAGCATTACAAGTTTAAGACTTGCAAAGTGCCTTGCACACATCATATCATTTGAATATAACATTAAAACTGTGATGCATGCATTATGGTCTCCTTTTTATGGAAGAGGAAACTGAGTCACAGAAAGACTTGATTATGATTTAACAGCTACTAAGTATTGGCAGAAAGACTTAAAGTAATTTGTTTCTGTTAATAAACCAATCAATCTCAAGCATTTCTTAATTTCCCACTGTGTTCCAAGCATACATTTTGATAGGATAAAAAGACAAAAATGTCCTTGACCTCAAGGGTATTACATTCTTGCAGGGAGAAAATGTATCCAGAAAGGTAACTAAAATTGAATACAAAGCAAACATAAGGGAGTATTGTAGGGGAATTAACTAGCAGTCAAGGGGCAAAAGGATGAGGAAAGGTGACAATGGAGCTAAACTTGGAAGGAAGGTGAAATTCAAAGTGGTTAACATGTGGGAAGAATATATTCCAGGCATACAAATATTCTATACAAAGTTATTCATGAGAAAGAAGAAGAAAACTAGTTTGGATAACATGTAGTTTGTATGAAGGTGTTTGGGGTGTAGTGAATATTTATGGTAAGCTTAGAAAAGTAGATAGATATACATGTATTCTTAAATGTATCCATTGATTAGCATGAATGGCATTAATTTTCTTAGGAAGAAAGCTTTTTAAATTGTGGAAGGACATTGTTAGTAACACAATAATAGAAAGAAAAATTAATATTTTTCAAAGAGATCAGCATAAAACCAACAAAAACCTAAAGGAAAATAAAATCAGGAAGATTTCTGTATTGGAACATTAAAGAATATACTTATTATTCAATATTCAACAGAGAAACATTAAAAAAAACTAATCATGTTTTAGTTAATTTAGGAATAAAAAGCAATGTGAAAAAAGGAATCCTGAAATAAAGTGATAATGAATAAAGGCAAGATGAATACAAAATATAGCCATAAATGTAGATTAAATAACAAAACTCTGAATCAGGAATGAATTAATGAACAAATACAGAAAGAATAAATAATGATGGTAAAGACAATAAAACAGAAACCATATATCAAAACCTATGAATTGTAAATAAAGGAGTCTTCTAATAAAAAATATATAACTCTGAAATGTTATATTTATAAATTGGAAAAGATGAAGAAAGAGGATCAATAAGTAAGCATGAAATTGAAAATATTAAAAAATGAACAATTGCTCAGTTTTTTTTTTTTTTCAGGTGTATCTGGATCTTGGTGACTCCATTTAACTTGTGATTTCTTTTTGTTGGATTATTTTATTTTATTTTATTGTTGGTAAAGATATTGGATTGGTTCATCATTTCTTTTTTCAGCTCATTTTACAGATGTGGAAACTGAGGAAAACAAGGATAAGTGATTTGCCTAACTTCACAAAGCTAGTTGGTGCATTGGGCCTGATTTGAATTCAGGAAGATGAGTCTTCAGGACTGCAGGTTCCATATTCCAATTACTGAATTACCTATTTACCCAAATAAACAACTGGCAGCAATTGTTTTAATTAGTGTAAGTAATTAATCACCTGAAGTGATAATATGTGTTCAAATTCTGGCAATATGAATTGTGAAATTGAATAAGAGAACCACTTCAGATCTATTGTTTGCACTAATTGGGACCTAGTTTTATCTATGCCAACAAAACAGAAAGAGGGAACATAAATTGCATAATCTCTTAAAAAGAAATCATGAAAGTGATAGTAAACTGCCAAGGGAAAATACCCCCCAACTAAATGAATACACAAATGAATTCTATAAAATATTTAAAGAGCAATTAATGTCTACCGTACAGATTTTTTTCCCCCTCAAGAATAGATGTAGAAAGCAGTTTATAAAATCCCTCATTTGTCTCAAGGCTGCAATCTGGATTTTCTCTATTAAGTCCAAACTCTTCAGCCTGAAGCCTGAAATTTATACATTGGAAGAATTTATCTGTCCATTCAAGTTCTCCTTCTCATTGAATGGTTCCTTCCAGAACCTCCATTTAAGGAGAATTCTTGGGTCAGTCACATCTCATTCCTCTACAGGATATACTCAGGACTTCCTTGTTGAACACCTTTTATGCTTTGCTTTCCCCCATTAGAATATAAATCCCTGAGGATAATGATTGTCTATCTGCTAGTATTTATATTCCCAGTGGTTGGTGTGGCACATATTATACCCTTAATTGTTGCTTAATGGCTAGTTGATTGGCTAAATAAAAATAGTTCAATTACTTTTAGTCCCTTCATTTTCAAAGAGGACCAAGGACATCATGGGTGATGTCTTTGATTTGTACATAAATTGTACATAAATAAGGCAAAATCTTATAATCATTATTCTCACTCTCTCTTCCATAATCACTAAAGTCAAGTGGCAAGTCAGATAACTGGTGATGACCTGAGATGCAGTGGACAAGCTTGGTTTCTTCCATGTCTGACCAAGGTCTAAGCACTCCACAATGCCAGCTTTAGTCACCTTCATAGCTGTTGGAACACATTGTTCTCATCTGCTCATTCTACCAGAGAACGTATTCACATGGAGTAGACATTTCTCTAACTCACCAATATGTTTGAGATCATCTGTAGCCCTCAACCTCATTTAGCCTGTCCAAGACAATTTTACTGAAGTCTGGCCATCATACATATTACAGCTTCTTGGAACCACAGATGTGAATTGGGTGAAAACTAGATACCAAAGATGAATGAAGAGCATTGAAAATGGCTCAGGAATCCCTTATACAAGAGTTGCTAGTTTTGTCTCACCACATCATACACTTCAATACCCAAACCAGGAAGAGACAAATCAGAGAAAAAGAAGCATCTGTTATTTTCCCTGATGGATATGAAAAAAAATTAATATAATCTCAAATTATGTTAAGATAAAAATGAAAAAAAAAAACAAACCACAACAACAACACATTTACCAAAATACTTTCCTGAACTTCATCATCTGCAGAAACTCATCATTCTTCAACATGAAATCAATTTAGAAACTTCTACTTCCCCAGCTCTTCTCGTACTCTCACTGAATGACTTTATTATACTCCTGGGCTAGATACCTCTCTCACTGTTTTTTACTTTCTTTCCATGTGTTGATTCCTCATCCTATTAGATTGTCAAGTATTCAGGACTGTAATGACTTTCTTTATATCTTCAATGTTTAGCAAAGTATTTGGCACTTAATATTTTTTAACCCTTGTTTTCTGTGTTTTCTGTGCTCATTTATGTTTAAAAATCACTAAAAAAAAACCATAAGAATTGAAAAATCTCCTTTTTAGCATTATCTATAAATTCTATCTAATTCCAACATTCTTTACAATGGAGAAACACTTGAAACTTCACTAGGACTAACAGAGGTAAAAATAAGAACTCTCACTATTCCTACAGTTATCTGGCATATTTCTAGAAAAATTAAGTGTAGCAGTAACACAAACTGAACAAAATGGAATTTATAAATATGTATTTGCAGTTTGGAGTTGCTTCTGTTCCTCGGTTTTCTAGTCAGTTGTCTGATTTCTTTCTTTTTAAACAAGCACCAAATCATTTTTATTCTGGTTGAATTATGACCACTGTTGTAGTAAATGATATGAGGTCTGGCAATACTCATAACCTCTTCTTTCAAATACCTAACACTCAAATGGATCTGTGATTTCATCCATCAGGAGTTCTCTATAAAAATCATTTATGACTACACATTTTGAGGTATGGCTAAAAACAATTGCATAGACATAAATGATACATATAAGGAATTCAGAAAAAAATGAGAAAGTTATATAAACTAAAGCAGAGTAACATAAGCCAAACCAAGACAGAAATGTAAACAATGACTAAAACATTGTAGATGAAAAAAGAATCACTAAAATAAATGTAACTTCTGAATAATTAGAAAAACTATGTTCCCAGATAACATATAGCATAACCTTCCTTTCTTCTCCTGGCAAAGCCTACCAATGAATAATGCTACATATGTTGCAATATTTATTCATTGAATAGAATATTTTTAATTTATCATTTTTTTTTGTAACAAGAGAGGGTTCAATTATATGGAAACAACGAGGTTGCTAAGTAGAAAGAATACTAGATCAGGAATCAAGAAGACCTAAGTACAAATGTAACCTCATTAACGTATTACCTATGTGATCCTGGCCAAGTCTTTGATCTTTGATCAAACTTTAATTTGATTTGAAACTTTGATCTACCTCAGTTTTCCTCTTCATAAAATGGGGATAATAATAGCACTCCATCCCAGGGTTATTGTGATGACCAAATGAGATAAGACTAATTTTAAGAACTCTATAAATGCCAGCTACTAAATGATGACAATGGAGGTACACCTAGGCAGCTAGGTGGAGCCCTAGTGTACAGAGCACCAGGTTAAATTCTGGCATTGGAGGTACCCAACACACTAGGTGGCGCCCATAGTGCACAGAACGGCCTGGAATCTGGAAAACATCTTCTGGAATTCAAATCTGGCTTCAGACATCTAGTAGCTGTATGCCCCTGGACAATTCACTTAACCCTATCTGCCTTAATTCACTAGTGAAGGAAATAGCACATGACCTCTAGGGTCTTTGCCAAAAAAATCTCATGTGCAGAAATGGAGAGTTAGAGTTGACTGGACTACTGAACAACAATTATTTCCCTTTAGAAAGATAAAAAAGTGATACAGAGAAAAGGCATTTATATGTTGTCTATATGTAGATATACACATGTATGCAATGCACACATGCATCTTCACTAACATGATTTATCTATTTATATGCACATATGTGTACACGTGTGCAAGCGTATTGTGCGTTACATGCATGTGCAAACACACACACGTGTGTGTGTGTGTGTGTGTGTGTGTGTGTGTGTGTGTAAAGTGAGGAAGAAGAAAGCCTTCCTCATTGTAAGTGAGAATTGGGAGGCTTAGAATGCTATGTAAATTGTTAAATATGGTCATGATATGATTGGTTTTGCTTATTTTTCTTTGTTACAATGGAAGTAATCCCTCTGGGACAGGGAATAGAAGTAATGTATACTTTTGTGAAATGACTGCCATTAAAATTTTTTTAATACTATTTTATTTTTTTCCAAATACATGCAAAGAGGGTTTTCAACATTCATCTTTGCAAAACCTTGTGTTCCAAATTTTTCTCCCTTTCTTCCTCCCTCCTCCCCTCAAGATAGCAAGCAATCGAATATAAGTTAATGTGCAATTCTTCAAAACATATTTCTATATTCAAATGACTGTCATTTTTAAAGGCATCAATGAAACTTATTTTAAAATTCTAAGAAAGAAGCTGAGGCACCCTTTCTGCTTTTCTACAGGTTAACAGGTTTGGGGATTAGAGGTAAGTAATAGATGGATTTTCTTTCTGGAAGCTATTTTTTTGAGTTATTTTTTTGTGTGTCATTTATGATAGCAACAACAAAAAGTCCCAGTAAACTCTCCAGTTTTTATATATATATGTATATATATACACATATATACACACACATATATGTATATATATATATATATATATATATATATATATATATATATATATTCTTATTAGCTATTCTGGCACATTCTAGAATGTTAACTTTTGTCATCACTTGATTTAAAGTCAAAGGAGCAGGATTCAAATTCTACCACTTACTACCCATATACCTCCTGGTCCTTACTTTTCTCATATATAAATGAGATGATAAAACTAGATCATTTCTAAGGTTTCTTTCAACTACAAGTTCATGATTTTGTTTAAGACTAGAGAGAGGAGGAGTGTCAGGGGTGGAACCAAGATGGTGGAGAAAATCTAGGAAGCTGCTCAAGCTCTCCTTGTTTCCCTTGAAAACCACATTAAAACAAGCCTCTGAACAAAGTCTGATGAAATGAAATTATTTATTCTCCATTTTAACTTCAAAAAAGGAAAAACTTCAAAAAAGGTCAGTCTCACTGGGCTAAAAAGGACCTAGCTCTGACAGACACTGGGAAAGTTGGTGAGAGGGTCTTAGTGATAGCAAATCAGCAGCTGAGATCCTTGGTTCTGGCTCAGTAGAGGAGCAAATCAGTGGGGTAGCTTCCAGTCCCAGCTCAGAAGGCAAACTCTGGGAAACCAGGCAGTTTCTTAAAAAGAGCAGTCAAAGCTACCCCCTGCAAACATAAGGAGCCCCTGTGCTCAAAGCCAAGTCTCAGAGCTGCACAGGAAGCTTGGGACAGCACCCCCCTTTACCCCAAGAGCAGAGCTCAACCATAAAAGTTTAAAAAGAGGAAGTATAAAAAGAAGAGGAAAGAAAATGAGCAAGGATCAGAAAAGAGCCTTGACCATAGAAAGCCACTATGGTAACAGAGAAGATCAAAACACGAACTCAGACGAGGACAAAATGTCCACAGAGGAAATCTCAAAGAATGATAAGAATTGGTGTCCAGCCCAATCTCAATGGTCATCTGGCTCAATCATCATTTCTCTACCACATATCTAATCAATGGGCATCCAGCTCTTTCTTGGAAACCATTAGTGAGAGGGACCTCACTGCCTGTTTCCCAGTTTGGGACAGCAGTGGTTATAAGGAAGTCTGAATTTGTCTCTAGAGCATCCATTTTGCTGCTAGGCCTCCATTCTGGGGCCAAAGAGATCAAGTCAAGGCAGGATCAAGAACCTGACATTGTGAAAGAAGTTAATAACTTACCTAAAGTCAAACAGAAAGTAAGTGATGGGGCCAAAACTTGAACGAGAATTTTGTGCTCCAAGTTCATCAATATTTCCACAACTAAGTTCTCCCTCCCAGGACCATTTTTCTTGGTTTTCACTTCCACTTGTAGGATCTTTCTATCTGACTGGAGTGCCCTTTTTTGACATATCACCTGTCCAGGAAGTTCTTTATCTTCCCAGAATTCTTGTTACCACTATCTCTACACTAGATTGTTGCAATGGCCTTCTAATTGGTCTTCCTGTATGTACTCTATCTACTCTCCAATCCAATGCCAGTGATTTTCCTTAACTTTGGTCTCACCCTGGCACTCCACTGCTCAGGAAACTTTAGTGACTCCTTCCTGCCACTAGGAAAAAATGCATCATTTCCTGGCTTCCTAGAGTTTTTCAACATTTGACCTGTCTTTCCAGCCCCATTATACATTATTCTCCTTTCTATGCTCTACAGTTACCAAGACTCACCTTCTCTATTCCTCACATAGAGCACTCCATCTCCAGTCTTTGGGCCTTGAAAATGGCTGGTTCCCAAGTTAAGAGTCCATTTCTTCCTTATATCCACTTCCTTCTGGAGTCAGCTCAAGTGCCCATTGTTAGGTAAAACCCTTCCTGATTTCCACAGCTATTCATAACTTTAGTATCTAAAGTACTTTGTATTTACATAAATTTACATAGTAATTATATATAGTTACATACAGAATATAACTACAGACTATATCATATATAATATATGTAATATGCTATATATCAAATACTACATATATTTATAATATATAGTTTCCACATAACTACATATTATGTTAAAACATATTTTGTATATAATATTATATGTAGTTATAGATTTTATTATATATTTATTAGATAATAATGTAATAAAAACTAATCATATCTGTTTACAGTACATGTAAAATTACATTATATATACATATACATACACACAGATACACACAAATACAATATCCTTACAATATATTAAAACGTACATGTTAAATTAAGTGTGCACAAATATATGCATGTACATATTCTATCTCAGTCCTAAGCAATGGTCTCAAACAAAGACTTTGTGCCCAGCACATTCACTTCCATATGTGGATTAGTGGGTAGATAGATACTCCTATGATTATAATCGATCAACAGTTATTAAGTACTCAAGTACTTGCTATGTGCCAGGTACTATGGTAAGCATATCTATTGTTGTGTGTGTGTGTGTGTGTGTGTGTGTGTGTGTGTGTGTGTGTGTGTGTGTGTGTGTTTTCCTGCCTGTCCTAATTGTCATGATCCCATTGGGCTTTTCTTGACAAAGATACTGAAGTGATTAGCTATTTCCTTCTTCAGGACATTTTACGAGTGAGGAAATTGAGGCAAACAGTTAAGTGACCTGCACAGGATCTGACAGCTCATAAATGTCTCAGTCTGAAAATTGAACTCAGGTCTTCCTGACTCTAGGATCATTTCTTTATCTACTAAGCCACGTAGCTGCCTCTCAGAGTGAGCACTAGAAATACCCCCCAAAAAAGCAATGACAGTCCCTGCTCTCAAGAAGCTTACAATTGAACAGGAGAGACAACATATAAACACATATGTACAAAGCAAACTATGTTCAGGATAAAAATATAGAAGAAAGACTAGAACTGGGACTTAAAGGAATATCATCAGAGTAAAAAAAGAGGAAGAAGAGTGTTCCAAAGTGAGGAACAGCTAGAGAGAATGCCCAGAGCCAAGCAATATAGTATCTTGGCAACAGCTTGGAAATGGTGGGTAAAAGGTAATGAGGAGACAAAGGATGACTTTTGGGGTTATGAACTTGAGGAACTGGGTTTATGGTATTGCCCTCTACACTAATAGGGAAGCTTGAGGGGGGGTAGATTTAGGGGGAAAGATCATGAATTTTATTTGGGACATAAAGAGAAGAAGATGTCTATTGGATATCCAGTTTGAGACATGTGAAAGTCATTTGGAGAAGCCAGACTGTAAGAGGTTAAAGCTAGAGTGGTAGGAGATATATGTACCTAACAGCAGGGACCCCAGGTGAATGAGGAGCCTACCAGAGAGGATAAGACAGTTGGCTCGATGGTGGCACAAACATAGGTACCTTGCATATTCACACATTCCATCCATCCATCCATCCATCCATCCATCTATCCATCCATCCATCCTTCCCTCCATCCCTCCCTCCATCCATCCATCCATCCATCCATCCATCCATCCATCCATCCATCCATTCATCCATCCATCCTTCCCTCCATCCATCCATCCATCCATCCATCCATCCATCCATCCATCCATTCATCCATCCATCCTTCCCTCCATCCATCCATCCATCCATCTATCCATCCATCCATCCTTCCCTCCATCCCTCCCTCCATCCATCCATCCATCCATCCTTCCCTCCATCCATCCATCCATCCATCCATCCATCCATCCATCCATCCATCATTCCTTCCATCCATCCATGGGGTATATGGGATTTTCAGGGAGGACTAGTAGCTCTGGTGAGAGGGTTTGCTAATACTTTCTGAAGGCTGTTTAACCACCTTTGCTATCTTCCTCTCACACAACTTGCACTTGTGGATCAAAGAAACTGTAGTCTGCATAGTGGCCAAACTCTATCAAAACCCTCTCAGCAGATGAGCTGAGAGTTAGCAGCAGACTCAAACTTTTGGTTAGTTGGGGGACATCTCCCCTAATCATATGAAGAGTTCCCCTGATAGAACAGATGGATAAGAACAATTTGTTTCAAAGGATATGAATGCAGCTACAGTAGGTGCTCTGGAGTGCTTAGAGCCTGGTTGGACATTGAAGATGGCAAGGCCATCCACTGCAACCAGGCCATCTCCTTCTAACTTTTGTTCTGCCATTGGACTTCACTCAAAAAGAGAGAGTCAGGTTGATGACTTTGTCCAACTCTATCTCACTGTCCAATTTCACACACAAGTCAAGACATCACTGGTAATGTCATCTATTCTAAAATGAAGGACAAACAACATGCATACATACATAAACAGACACACATGTGCATGTATGTGTATGTATAAGAAAAGACATAAATTGTATATGCAGACCCTATTACTAGACCCTAGCATATTGGTTGAGAGGTCAATCCATATCTAGATGATTGTGGTTGCTCCTTGGGGTTATGCTGTTAGATTGAACTCTGCTGGCCACAAACTGTATCATGATCTCCAGATCTCAGATCTCTGTGGATGTCTGGTAGCAATTCTGACATTTATTTTTGCAGACTAGGTCTCCCTAGTTTGCTCAAATAACATTTTGATCCCTCATTCTTAGAGGATCTTCATTGTGATCCATGTTTAGTGAAGGCAATCAATTGGTTCAGTCCATTCCAGTTCAGAACTGCCAGACATAAGAGATCCCCTAGCTCCAACTTCCCCAGTATCTGAGATTATGTGCATGTACCTCCATCTTCATTTTGTGAAACTCACAAGCTTGGAAAGCCTAGTCCATTCCATCTCCAATTCTCCTTCTCCTAAGGCTGGAAGGAGGAAACAACTGGGACATAAGGAAAAGCAAAGCCACATTTCCACATTGGCCCAGGTAGAGGCTAGGTTACTACTACTATCTCCCTACCCAGAGGTTTATAGCATATTGCCACTCATTCAGATCCAGGAATGAGAGAGTCAACTTGTGCTTTGGGAGTCTTAACTGTGTATTCACTTCTGGACTCAACAGCCAATCAGAGAGGCAATTTCTTTCCTGTGCAGTAAGGGGCAGAGCCAGTCAGAAAATACCTGCTGATGCTACAAAGTCCACATAGGAATTGCATCAGATCAAGAACATTGCACAGGTTTATGAGGACTGGTATCTCATTGGCCACATGTCAACTGTCTTCCGTAGAACACAAACCTTTTAATTACAGGTATTATTTCATTTTTTGGGTTTTTGTATCTTCAAGTACCTTACCTAGTACCTGGAATAGAGTAGGTCCTTAATAAGTGGTTTATTTTATTGACCTCAGAGGCAACTTCATTGTACATAATAAATAGACACCCAGTGTCCACTTGAAGATCTCTAGTTTGACAGTTCCTTGAAAATATGCAAAAAACATCAGCCTAGAAGGAGAGATTCTTCTGTTTTTGTGTTCTGCACTTCTTTAGCATAGCATGCTGCTGAAAGCTGGCAACACCTTTCCAGAATAATGCTTTTGAATGCATAAAATAAAATATATAGAGTTATTTATTTAAGAAAACTAATTATATGGAAATAGTTATATTTTTTAAAAAATTAAGTTCACTGAACTCATATTAATAACTCTTGTCCTAGAGGGACTTAATACTAGAAAGCCTAGAAATAATATTAACATATAAAGACAGAATGGAAGAAAAAGAATCAAGAGAAGAAAATAATATATGCCCACAAACGATGGAGCCAGCTCTATAAATACAGAGGTAAATGGAAAGGAGGGTTTTTTAGAAGGCAAAAAAAATTGCAAAAAAAAAATGCCAGATGCTAGAGTATTGATAAGAGTAAAAACACAATGGTCAGCACAAAATATTTCAGGAAGGATTCCTATGATTTTGAAAGATAATCAAAACGTTTAATTTTTAAATCTTTAAGAGAAATAGCCCATGGTGGATCATTCCCATAATTTGTAATTGTTACAAAGACCCGATTCTCACAATTGACCAGGCAGAAAAGTGATGATTTGGGCAGCTCCAGATCTAGAAAATGCAGCAGAAACAAAAAGGAGGTCCAGAAAACAGTGAAATTCCTTCGACTTCATCTGTGAGCTCATGGGGAGTCCATCTCGTTGATGAACGTTCTTATCAGCCAGCAAATATAAATGACTTATGGGAATAATATTTCAAGGCATAATGACATGGCTCTATCTAGTATTCTTCTAAGATCTGGGTTATTAAATATTAAATATCAAAGCTGTAAATTATAGTAGCAGCTTTATATAACTAAATTAAATTCAAACAAAACCTAATTTCCTTAATCATTGGCGGTAATCCTCAAGGAACATATGCTATTAACTCAACTACAAATGGCACAGAGATTGTATGACTTCGGTTCAGTTATTTGATATCAAATTCTAATCCAGGGCAGGCTCCTCTCTAAATCTCCTACAGGGATTTTAATACTTTGGCAATCATACTGGCTCTTTACTGAGTAACTAATCTCTTTATGGTCTATTTTCTCGTTGCTGTATCAATTTCCCTTTTTTTCTGTCCCTGCCTCTGTCCCTATCTCTCTGTCTCCCTCTATTCATTTATCTCTCTGTGTCTCTGTTATTTCTGTCTCTATTTCTCTTCTGTATATGCATTTATAATCATAAGATCTCAAACTGGAAGATCAGTTAATCCAATACATTCATTTTAGAAATAAGGAAAGTAAATCCAAAAGAGAAAAGATAATTTGTCCCAGATCATCCAAGTAGGAAGCAGCACAACCTATCCCAATCCTCCTTCCTCTACCCCCTCCTCAGTCCTTTCATTTGGCTTTTCTGAATTCCTTCAAGTCTCATCAAAAATCACACGTTCTTTAAGAAGCTTTTACTAGTCCTTTGCAGGGTTAGTGTCTTTTCTTGGGAATTATGTGTAATTTGTCTTATACACACACACACACACACTCACACTTTTATACATATATATAGATGTATACACATAAACACACTGCATACATACATCATATATAGGACTATATATGTCACACCACATACATGTACATGTCTATAAACTTATTTGCATGTGTCATATATATGGTTATATTATAATGTATGCTCATATCTTTATACATACATGTACACATATATGAACACAAAATATCATATCATACATGTGACCATATGTTATGCTGGATAAACACCTTTATACATATGTGTACAATGTACAAGCACATCACATGTGTGTCATGTTTGTGGCTATGTGTTATGATATGTGCACTTCTTTATGCACGTATGCATACATATATGAGCCCATTGTGTATCATGTATGTGGCTATATACATACACATACCTTTATACATGCATGTATACATATATGAACAAATTGTATATATGTGTCATATATGTGACTGTATATTATACATATACTAATGTTTAGAATATGTGTTTGTATATTGTCTCCTACATTAGATTATAAGCTCCTTGAGGGCAGGGACGTATTAAAATCTCTAGTAATTACCACAGGGCTTGTCCCATAAAAAACATAAATTATTTAATAAGTGCTTATTCTAGTCACTCTCTTCCCAGTGTGGAAACTCCAATCACTAGTGCAGCTGATATATATATATATATATATATATATATATATATATATATATATATGTATATCTATCTATCTATCTATATCTGTATCTATATATCTATATCTATATCTATATCTATCTATCTATCTATCTATCTATCTATCTATATATATCTATATCTATATCTATATCTATATCTATATATATCTATATATATATATATATATATATAGAGAGAGAGAGAGAGAGAGAGAGAGAGAGAGAGAGAGAGAGAGAGAGAGAGAGAGAGAGAGAGAGAAAATTTTTTTTGAGAGGCAATTTAAGTTAAGTGACTTGCCCAGGGTCACACAGCATAATGTTAAGCATCTGAGATCACATTTGAACTCAAGTCTTCCTGATTCCAGGACTGATGCTCTATCCACTGCACCATCTAGTTGCACCAGACAGAGAGAAATTATCATAAGTGTGGATATAGTTGCCAGATGCAATGGGGCATCTATTAATATCACAAGACCCTCTACAAAGATGGCAGCTGCAGATATTTGACCATGTCATTTTAATTTCACAAACATTAAGCATCCATCATGTACACAACATTCATCTAGGTACAGGAGGTACACTTACACATTTTAAATTAGATTTCTGAGGGTGCTTTGTAGGAAATTCAGAACTCCCCCAGCCCCCGGCCCAGCTTCATGGACTTCCAAGGGTTTGCCAATTTTATTTATCCAAATCCATGCATTTGCCTGAGCTTAGCAAACATGCATCAGCACAACACTGCCCAGCAGCCAAGCCTGATCCTATGGTAACAACAGGGCCCATTGTCTTAAAAGGGTCTTTCTCTATGGGTGAAATGGCAGTGATTTATGTTACAATTATACTGTAGAAATTAAAATAAAATGAGCCCAAATGCATTTATTTTTGAGCTCTCATGGGGAAAAAGTGACCCTTTTAAACCTGTGAGCGACAGGCGATTTTCAACATGGAAGTGTTTGTTGAACAAGTGAGACTGTATCTTCTAACAGATATCCCAGAAGGCTTGTCCTGGCAACTTGCCACTTTATTAACCATTTGTATTGCCCATAGGATAGCATAGCCATTGCCAGCAGAAGGAATAATAAGGAAAATAAATAATGGCTTATAGACTGAATAAACTAATCTCAGGTAACTAATACTTACCTGCCACTATATAAGTATTACTAGGATTCAGTGAACCCAGGTCGAAATTCTTCCTTACTTAACCTAAATTAAAGGTCAATTCAATTCAGCAAAGTTTTATTAAGTCCCTACTGTGTAACAGGGATTGTGTTCAGTCTTGGAGATAAAAAGGCAAAAAAAAAAAAGAATCCTTTTCTCAGGGAGCTTCCATTCTATGGCAGGAAGGAAGACGGAAGCAACATGCATATAGTGAAACGAATGCAAACTGTATAATCAAGATGGATTTTGTTGGAAAGAACCTTGGAGAGCTCATGGGTTCATTCCTTGATTTACAGATCAAGACTTAGGTCCAAAACAGGTAGTAGGTTGTAGTGAGCTGTCGTCTCTAGAAGCTGCTGGATCGCTCTCTGGGAAGAGATCTGCTGTGTCTTCTACTCAAATCTCTCCGACAGATTCTTCTTCCTGTAGTGAACCGTTGTCTCCAGGCAGTTGCTGTTAACTCTTGTCCAAAGAAGTGACTTCCCTTCCTGCAGAGAGCCCCGTCAAGCCTGATGCAATTCAGAGTCTTCCCTCTTGAATCCTAGCTCTGAATCTCCTCCAACTCTTATCCTTCTTCAGGCCGATCTCTCTCTGCGCCCAGTGCTGTGTCTTTTATCCTCCCAGAGAATGGGCGTGGGATAATGCAAGGGCTTCTGGGAAGAACCACCCCAGCCAATGAGCTTGCCCCCTCTATCAAGTCAACCTGAGTTCTCACCTTGTAATTGTCCAGAAAACCTGAATTCTCACCTTGTCACTGTCCAGACAACCTGAGTTCTCACTTAGTAATCCTAACATCTCCCCCTTTCTTTTGATTTAGAACATAGGACAGTCATGACCTTGAAACATAAATCCATCAATATGGGAAGTATTACAGATAATTACATAAATGACCTTGAAACATAAATCCATCAATATGGGAAGTATTACAGATAATTACATAAATTACATAAGCACATAGTAACATAGTAACATAGTAACATAATACATGCTAGAAGTATATGACAAATAACATAATCAAATAATCATAAATTGAAAATTTATAAATGTCCATAAGTCCATTGTCCATTAATCTTATCTTGTGTGAGGAAGTCCAACGATTCCTGCTGGTTTTAAAGTTCTTTAACAGTCTTTTTATTAGCCATGCTCTTTCAGTGTCAGATGTTTCTTAGATCTTCTCCTTTATTTTGAGGTCTTTCTCTTTTTCTGTCTCTCTCTGATGGACAAGGCGAATATGACTCGTTGGCACCCATCTGATTCCTTCTCCTGCTGAAGAAATACAAGCAAACCCTCTCTCACAGGCAGTTAACCTATCTAATTTCCTTCTATTTACCACTTTCTAAATCTCTTCTCATCATCTGACAATTACATTGGAGTTGTTTGCACTGGGCACAGCCCTGTTGGTTTAAAAGTCCTGTATTCTCCCCAAGTGTAATCCATTTTTGCAATCTGATTGCCTTTTGACTGACTTATCAGGTAATCCCTTTCTGCCATGTGATTGCTTCTCTGCTGATTGATTAAATCAGAGTCCTGGCCTTCTAAAGGTTCTTTGGGTGTAACATCAGCTGCCATCATGCCCCAAGTCTTTTTTGCCTGGGGCCCTGGACCTGGGCCCCTCATCCCATTTCCCTGAATTATTCTACACTCTGATGCCCAATGGAGTCCTCTGTTGCATTTTGGACATGGGGTTTTAGGTCTTCTCTCACCCTGTCTTTTCACTGTATCCCCATATCTACACTGAGCTCTTAGATGTCCAATTTTTCCACATTGAAAACATCGCCGAGTTTCTCTAGAAGGCCCTTGCCATGAGGGACCCTGTCTTTCCACATTCATCATTGTCCGGGTGTAAAAAGCATTTGTTCCCACTGTAGCACAGCGTCTTATGATCTCCTCTAAAGGAGCATCTTTGTCTAATCCCCATATAATTCTTTTGCAAATCTCGTTGGCATTTTCCTTAGCCAGATGTCTGGTCATTATTTCTGTAGCTGAATTTTCTCCAATAGTTCTTTTGACAGCAGTTTGCAAACGTCCCACAAAATCTGCAAAAGGTTCATTGGGACCTTGCTGTATTTTAGTGAAAGCCTCTCCACGATCTTTCTGTCCAGGAAGGACACCCCAAGCTTTTATTGCAGCCTTAGCAATTTGCTCATATATTGTCATGGTATAATTAATCTGTTCCGAATTCTCTCCATACTGACCTTCACCAGCTAAGTGCTCAAAAGTGAATTGTGTGTTAACTCCTATTTCCAAATTGCATCTGACTTGAATTTTACATAATTCATGAAATTCTGCAAGCCATAATAAATTTTCTCCAGGTTCCAGACATGTCCTTGCTATGGATTTCCAATCATTCGGGGTTAGGACTTCATAAGACAAACCATCTAGTAACATTTTGACATAAGCTGATGTAGCCCCATAAAGGGTACAACCTTTTTTCAAATCCTTAATTTTATTCAAGTCTAAAGGTGCATATCTTCTCCTTTTTTTACCTACAGAGTCAGTATTTTCAATCACAGGATATGCATGTATAAAATCACTTATATCCTGTCCTTCTCTCTTAGCTTTAACCAATGCTTTTTCTAATCTTGTCATAGGCTTAGGCTTCTTCACAGGCAATTCTGTTTGTGTTTCTGCCTCTTCCCCTCTTTCTTCCTCCATCTCTGAAGGTGGGGTTGATGTGGGCCTGTCAATAATCTGTTCTCTAGGCAGGGTTGAAGCTTCTTCAAGAGAATCATACCATAATTCCTCATTTAAATCCTCTTGCTCTAGGGAAAGATCTTGATCTTTCCTTTTTTCCTCACACTTCCTCCTCTGTTCATTTTTAGAACTTTTCCTTCTCCTACAACTTGCTTGATAGTTTAAGGCTAATTGAACTATGTTGTAGATATAAAATACTTCTGCAGAAATTGAACGAGGCCCATTTTTTGCTTGAAATTCTTTCATTTCATATCCCACTAGCTTCCATTTATCTACATCTATCTTTTCTTCCTCTAAGAACCAAGGGGATGTGCGTCTTAATGCAGCCAAGAGTTTAGCAATCTGTACCCAGGTTACAAGTAAACTCTGCTCCTCAATTATCTTGATTATACTCTCTATAGTACCACTCCTGAATGGGGGTGGAGCTGAGGTTGCTTCTGGGGCTGGGGTTGAGTCGGCTGAGGTCCAGGGATTGAATATAGCTAACATCTGCCCCATTTCAGCTATAAGAGATTCCTGGTTTAGCCCTTAACAAGTTAAGTTCCTTATTTATCTATTAGCACGCTCACTTAATCTTTAACAAAGTTTCCTCGTTACTCACGGTTCTGGGTCAGAGAGACTGAGATCTAGATCGGAAGCTTTTCCACTGGAATCAGGACCGTGTCTGTCCCTGTTCAGGCGCCATAATGTGAAGGTCTGGTCTAGCTCCTCTTGTCAGGATAAGCAAAAGTCCTTGCCCCACGTTGGGCGCCAATTGTAGTGAGCTGTCGTCTCTAGAAGCTGCTGGATCGCTCTCTGGGAAGAGATCTGCTGTGTCTTCTACTCAAATCTCTCCGACAGATTCTTCTTCCTGTAGTGAACCGTTGTCTCCAGGCAGTTGCTGTTAACTCTTGTCCAAAGAAGTGACTTCCCTTCCTGCAGAGAGCCCCGTCAAGCCTGATGCAATTCAGAGTCTTCCCTCTTGAATCCTAGCTCTGAATCTCCTCCAACTCTTATCCTTCTTCAGGCCGATCTCTCTCTGCGCCCAGTGCTGTGTCTTTTATCCTCCCAGAGAATGGGCATGGGATAATGCAAGGGCTTCTGGGAAGAACCACCCCAGCCAATGAGCTTGCCCCCTCTATCAAGTCAACCTGAGTTCTCACCTTGTAATTGTCCAGAAAACCTGAATTCTCACCTTGTCACTGTCCAGACAACCTGAGTTCTCACTTAGTAATCCTAACAGTAGGTGACAGAAGTTCTAAGCAAGATCACTGACTTTGAAGCCTGTATTATTTCCTCTGTTCCATATAATTTTGGGATGTAGGGAGGCACTACAGAGATGAGGAAAAGCTTTGGAAGGGCGGCTGAGCTGAGTTGGGTTATAAAGTGAAGGGTATTTGCCTTTCAGACATAGACATGGGAATTTCAGATGTTTTAGTCCAGTCTGCAAAGGCACGCAGTAGATAATGGAACGGCACATATGGAGAACTGTAAGCAGGCCAGTTGGCCTAGAATGAATAAATTATATATCAGCAATGGAGGATTTAAGTGCACAGTATGTACACTGGGCTTAGTTCTGGGAATACAAATGTTTCCTTATATGGTAACTCAAGGACACAAAAAATAAAAGGGACCTGAGAAAGAGGTGATGCAAAGTCTATAAAGAGGAATAATGAAACATTAGGCTAGAAAGACAGGATTGAACTGAACTTAAACTAGAGAAATGCATTTGTATTTTATCAGAGACAATAAGGAGTCACTGAATCTTTTTGAGCCTAACAGTGAAATCATCAGACTTGTGCTTTAGAAATATCAATCTGACACCCATATGGATTATGGGTTCAAAAGGGAAGAGGATGGAGTCAAAGAAATGCATGAGGAGGCTATCACAAGCATAAAGTGATGAGAGCTTCAGCCAGGGCAATGGCTGTGTAAATGGAAAGGGGGGGGGAAGATGCAAGAGGTGCCATGGAGGTATAATTGACTGGAATTTGTAACTCCTAGATCCAGAAACTAAGAGGGAAAAGTCTAGACTCTAGAATGACCCAACTCTCATGAATCCAGTTTATTTGAAAGAAGATGAAGTCATAGGCAGAATAAGATGTTGGGAAGAGAATGAGTAAGTTTCCTCATCTCTGATATAGAAATAATAATATTTCTAAAACTTATCTCTTAAAATTCTATATAGATGAGAACTTTAAAAAAATAATTCATTGATTCTATGGCATTGTAACTCTACTAGTGGTCCATGGTATAAGAGGATTTTTCATATTTCTTCATAGAATTATAGATTTATAGCTGGAAGTAATTTAATTCAATTTGTTTATCTTACAGATGAGGAAACTGAGGCCCATGAAAATTTATTTAGGTAATTACTTGATCAAAGCCTGTCCCATAGGACAGTAAATAATAATTGGAATAGGAATCAAGGTCTTGTTCAATCAGATTTAATAGAAATTTATTGTGTCTTCCATGTTCTTGGTGCTGGGGAAAGAAAGATCCTAATGAAATTGGTTAACTCTTTGCCTACAAGGATCTTCTATTCTCATTTATTCTCTCTTCCTTTGAGATCTAACTCCTCCTTCCACAGATGGCCAATCCTGATGCTCTCAACTCAACTCCATATGTGCCCTTCCTAAAAAACTACCTTGATTTTTAAAATCCTATACTTAGTCTTTTTGTGTTTATTTTGCATATACCTTCCTATGACTTTGTTTCCTCATTAGAATATAAGCTTATTACAAGTAGTGCTTGTGTTTACACCCCCAGCACCTAGAAGAGTTTCTGTTATAGTGATTCTCTCTGGAAAATGAATGTGAAGCACTCCATTATTTCTAAGTACTCCCTTTCCCAGCTAGAACCTTCCAATTCTCAATGAGTGCAATAATGCCAGCTCCAATCCTATCTCTCCAGTAGACATCTTCATTTTGGTTTCTTCCCTTTTGCCTCAGATCTGGATTGCCTCAATAATGAACAAGGGCCCAGATCTGGGCATCCAAACATGGTCTTTCAATCCCTCATAGTCATTTCCTTCTACAAAAAGTGTTATAGCATCAGGCAGAAACTCTTGCTAGGAAACTCTCACTGACTCAGGAATTTAAGAGCTCTAGAACTCATGAGGTAGAGGCCAAGTCTAGAATCCCTCTAGAAACAAGTCTAGAATCACTCATCTCTTAAGACTGATAGTGACTTCCCAGCAGACACAGAGCAGCAGAGGGGAGGGATGTGGGGCTACTGTGTTAGGTTCATCTAGGCGAAGGCATGGTGATTATCATTGTACGTGTTCAAGCCGCAGGACATCATGACTTCTGGGGAAGGGTAGGAGTGCAAAATTCCTTTTCTCCTTTTTCCCATCTCTGGAAATCTATGATGTGTGTGCATGTATGTGTATGAGAGAGAGAGACAGAGAGAAAGAGACAAAGAGAGAGACAGAGAGACAGAGAAGGACAGGGAGAAAGAGAAAGACAGATAGACATATATAGAGACAGAGAGACAAAGACAGAGAGAAAGACAGAGGGAGAGACAGAGACACAGAAAGAGACAAAGACAGAGACAGACACACACAGAGAGAAACAGAGACAAACAGATAGAGACAGAGGAATACAAAGAGAAGGGGAGGAGGAGGAGAAGAAGGAGAAAGAGAGAAGGAGAAGAGGGAGAGGGAGAGAGAGAGAGACAGACAGAGAGATAGAGACAGAAAGAGACAGAAACAGAGACAAGAGACAGAGAAAGACAGACAGACAGGAAGGAAGAGAGATAAAGACACAGAGTGGAGGTATTATAGTGAACTGGATGTGCTGAATTTGGAATCAGAGAACCTAGGGCCTAATTCTGCTATTTACTACTTATGAAACCTTCAGCAAGTTGCTCAACCTTTCCAGACATAAATTCCATATCTATAAAATGAGTGAATTTAATCAGTTAAACTCTAAGGTATAGTTGGTGTTTAATAGGTGTTTGTGACTGACATTCATTGATTGATCACAGAAACTTTGCATTAGGAGAGATCTGAGGCTATCCAGTTTCACTTGCAACTAATGTACCAACTAGAGTTCTATTTACTAGCCCCCCTTCCTCCCAGAAGCTCATTCTAATTTTTTTTTACAGCCCTGATTTGTTAGGTGGTTGTTTTTTGTTTTTTTATTTTCTCCTTCCTGATATAAAAACTAAATTCACTCATTTGCAATATGGAATGTTTTAAGAATTGTCCTTGTCCAAGAAACAGGGAGCTGACTGAATGCCCATCAGTTGGAGAATAATTGAATAAATTGTGGTATATGAATATTATGGAATATTATTGTCTGTAAGAAATGACCAGCAGGAGGATTTCAGAACTGCCTGGAGAGACTGACATGAACTGATGCTGAGTGAAATGAGCAGGACCAGGAGATCATTGAATACCGCAACAGCAAGATTATAGGATGATCAGTTTTGATGAATGAGATGATTCAGGCCATTTCAAATGGTCTTGTGATGAAGAGGGCCATCTGCACCCAGAGAGAAGACTGTGGGAACTGAATGTGGATCACAACACAGCATTTTCACTTTTTTTTTGTTGTTGTTTGCTTGCATTTTATTTTCTTTCTCTTTTTCTTTTCTGGTTTTATTTGATTTTTCTTGTACAGCAAGCTAATTGTATACATATGAATGCATATGTTAGATTTAACATATTTCTGCCATATTTACCATTAGACTACTTGCCATCTAGGGGAGAAGGGTGGGAAAAGGGGAAAAACAAGGTTTTGCAAGGGTTAATGTTGCAAATTATGCATATGTTTTAAAAAATAAAAGCTTTAATTTAAAAAAAAAAAGAATTATCATCATCCCCCAAATTCATCCTCTGGCGGCCGACTTTCTGTGCTCAACTTCTCACAATGTCCCTAGGCTAGGCCTCTGTCAGAATATCCCTGCATCCATATTTAAGGCTTTTTCATCTCCAAAGGAGCTGCCAGAGCCTTCTTTTCACTGAGTACCCTTTAAGTATCCAGGGTCATATCCACGCCTTGATGAAGCTCCCCATTAATGGCTGAATCTATCTACACTAAAAGATCCTCAGTTTAATTCATTCCATTTGAGGCATGTTTTGTCAGCTGTCATCCCTCAGGGGAACCTGTGGTCAGGTATCAGTTCAACAAGGCTGCTCTGCTAAGGGACTGTTTGTGGCTCAAGTGTTCTGCTGTGAGTAATGCCAAGGTTATTATTACTCATTGCATGTTTAATGTAAGGAAACCAGCAGGACTAACTCATCATAAACGCTAAAGTGCCTTCTTCGTATACTCAAGATACCTGTAATTTATTTGTTTCCATGGAGATAGATGCAAACCATCATAACCAACACCTTAAAGCAGAAAATCTCAAGGCATGACAATAAAACAGCCACTGGTTCTATGTACATATAAGCATTTTAATGGGGATTTTAATAGATGTGTTTTCCTTCCTTTATTTTCTCCTCTCAGCTGCATAGGCATAGAACACAATGATCACCAAAGAATGAAGGGCAAAGGAGAGATACAGACTGCAACCCCAAATTGATGAGGAACTATAGGAGCAGCAGAAAATGTGCCTCAGAGGAATAGTTTGGTAGGAGGAGAAGATGGATAGACTATGTGGTGAGAATGAGGGATGACAGGTGAGTAGGCAGAGTACTCCATCAGGCTCCTTGTAATGTCAGGAAAAAGGGAGGAAAGTCTCCAATAATTTGGATATCCTCTCTATGGCAAACCCATGCAAGGACTCGGAGAAAGGTCACGCAGGTCAGGCAGGCAGGGATGGCTTGTTGTTGTATTCTTTGCCAGAACTCTCAAATCAATGAGATTATAGTTGGGTTTGAGTATGGATTCTTTGTACAAAGTGATGTGATGGAGAGGAGATAATCCTTGGGATGGGAAACCATTAGTCTAAGAAATTAGGATAATATGGTGAAATTATAGGAACTTCATGGGTTTGAAGTCAGTAGAGCTAGAATGAGAACTGAAAAGCTCAGAGAAAATCTAGTATACCCATTCATTTTATATATAAGGAACACTAAGAGAATTAAAATGATCATCCAAAGATATATGGGGAAGAAATGGTAGAATAAGAATTTGAACTTAAGATCTGTGACTCTAAACCCATTTTTTTTTTGCCAATATATCATGGTTATCCAGCAGGAAGCCATGGTTTTCTGCCACTTACTTCCTGGGTGATCTGGGGCAAAAGGCTTCCCCTCTCACGGCCTCAGTTTCCTCATTTGAAAATGATTAAATAACCTCAGAAGACCTCTCCAGATTTCAAATAAAACCTATGATCCAATTAAGGAAAGGTACCGTGTTTCACTGAGCACAAAAGTCCAATTGACCCATGTCTTCTTTCTCCTAGGGGCTTCTTAGAACTATAATTATCTCTCTTCTTTCCCATCTTTGGAGAGTCTGAAAAGATGAAGCTTTGAGAATGGAAGCCAATTTCATGCCCAGTACAAAACATGACCAGCTTGGAAGATAGACATAAATGAACAAAAATGGCCACCCTGCAGACTTCAAAGAGTTTCTGGGGAAAATAGAGTGAATTCTAAAGGAATCAGGTTTACCTTTGCAAAGGGGGACTTCAGGAGAGTCAAAATGGCTTGTGCTTTAGCTCTAATATTTCCAAAATATTTTGTAAAAAAAGATTCTCTTTCCAACATTGATTTTTCTCCAATAAAGTGAACAATGCTTTCTAGCCATGTCCTTGATACTTTGTTGTCTACATTATGAACTTCTGAGTCATAAGGAAAAAACAAATAAACAAACAAGCAAACAAACATGATCAAAACAATTTTAACTTCCCTTGGGAAAATCTGTGGCAATCTATTAAATAAGTGGCCTCTGTACTCATAGGAATGAAAACTTAGCCTGAGTCACAGGAAAAGCAATAACAAGCAAAATGAATTTTTATTTGTGGAGCTGTTGGCCAGTTCTTGAAAATGGTGACTATTGGACAGCAGGAAAGAGAAACATGTGGGTGCTGATGCAAAGTCTCTGTAGAGGAACCTGTCTTAGGAGAAATAAGACTCCGAGGATAAGATACAATCTTCTGAGAACTCATGTCCTTTTAATCAAACATTAATTGAGTTGCAGGGAGAGATAATATCCTTTTCAAACTCATGTTCTTTTAATCAAACACTAGTTGAGTTGCAGGGACAGATAACATCCCTTTCGAAGTAAAACATTTTCCCAAGAGTTATAGGGTTCGGAAGCTTGCTCAATATAAGATACATTTCAAATAATTTAAGACAAATTCAATAAACAATTATTAAATATCCATTCCGTACTGGACGTCGAGAATACAAAAATGAAAAGTGACCAATCTCTTTGATCCGGGAGCTAGTTGGTTGTTGCCCAAATGAAGAGGACCAAAATGATATCACAATATTGGGGTCAAGGTAGAATGAGTCCGACTGTGGCTGAGTAGACCAATACAAGCTTGGAAGGCTTTACCACAGGTTGGGCACAAAGAGTCCAAATGGAATCTGTCCAAAGGGAAAGACTTGAGATGGAATTGTGCTGAAGGCTGAGCATCAAGTAAGCCAGAATGACTGCATTGGGACCACTCGTGCTGTTTACATCTTGTACTTACAAGATATATTGTTGACATGTTTGTCTCCTCTAATAAAATACGAGCTTCTTGAGAGCAGGAGATACATTTATTTTTTATATCCCCAGAGCTTAGTATGGTGCCTGACACATAGCAAGCACCCAACAGAAGCTTTTTTTTTTTTGTTTCATTTATTTATTCATTTTTCCCTGAAGGAATTTATGTTCCTGGATAAGGGAGGAGAGACACATGAACTTCTAAGTAAATACAAAATAAATTTCAAGGGATTGGGTGAAGAGAACACTAATGGCTAGGGAGATCAGTAAAGATCTCTTGGATGAGGCGGCATGGTGTAGGGGGGTATTCCAAGAGGTAACAATAAGGAGGAAGAGCCATTTCAGGCATGAGACACGGCCTGAGCAAAAGAATGGAGGCTAGAGATGAAATGTTCTGTAGAAGGAGCATCTGCTCAAGAAGTTTGGCTCTGCTGCTCTGGAATCAGATTCCTGAAACTTAAATACAAATCCTTCTTTTTGTTGTCTGTGTGGAGGAGGACAAATTATTTCACCTCTCTGGCCCTCCTTTTTCTCAATGATGAAATCAAGAGATCCAAATGTCTTCTATGTTCTCTTCAAACTCCAAAGCCATGCTAAGTATTCTGCTTCTCTTAATAAATATATGTTTCTGTGTTGGCTAACGCTGGCTATTCACTTCATCCCTCTGAGACTCAATTTCTCCATCTATAAAATGGGGACTTCACAGGACTTCCCAAGTCCACGTACTGAAGGTAGGAAAGGGAGTCTTTCTTCATTTCCTCTACTTTTTGTCTGAATATCTTTTGTATTTATTTTTAAAAAAATTAATTTAATGAATTTAATTTAATAAATTCCCATCTCACTTCTTCCTTTTAGGATTCTTGACTTCTAAGACTCAGTTCATTCTCACTGTTGCCTCATAAGATCTTAATGTTACAGGAGCCTCAAAAATAAACTAATTCTAGACTGTTTCCTCGTCACAAATTTAGATATTTGAGGACATGAGGACATTTTCAGGGGCATAAAGCACTATGGGAACTTCTGGGAAAAGGACTGGATTTAAAGGCCCTGCTTTATGACTGACTGCCCCATGTATGACTTCATCTACCTGTAACTCAGAGCATTTGTACCAGTTGGTTCCTATTCATGAAGAGTTTTATTGTCCTGCTTCTGTAGCTATGCCTCAAATCCTTGCAAGAGACAGAGACTATTAGAATCAATTCTGAAACATGATGAGGACTTCTATAATCTCTCCCCCCTCACACACCTCACCTAATCTAGGACTATTTGGTGAGTGGAAGGATACCATCCTGGTCATCCAGTAGTTGCTCCATAGCTCCAAATCCAGAGGGATTCTGCCAATGATTTCTTAATTAAAATATAGAATTTTGAAGGAAAGTTCAAAGCTACAACATTACAGAAACAGAAGTGAATGAGACTGCTAAAATCAACTCATCTCCCTCCCACTTCCCTGACTGGGAATCCATTCTCTATTATGCCTACAAGTGATCATTCAATTTCTCTTTGAGAGCCTCCAGAGGAGAAACAGGGAAACGATCTCATGATTAAGCCTACTCCATTTGAGATGAATTTAATTGTTAGAAATATTTTGTTGACATCCAACCTAAATTTGCTTGTTTGTGTACCAAAGACACACATACACACACACATACACACACACACATTTATTATTTGTTAAGGATCCTCATCCAACTTCTCACAATGACTGCCAATTTGGTCCATCAGGGTTCTAAAGGAACCCCTGGGAAATTAGATTTGCCTTTTTTTTTTAACAACTGATTCTCCATAGTAGGCAAGACATAGCCAAAGCAGCAAGGCACCCTGAGGAGGAGAAAGCGAGGAGAACATAAGACCTTTCCAGACCACCAGTCCTGCTATCAGTCTAGCCCTCATAACCATCATTTACAGAAGTGGGGTCTGTGGAGAAGGATCTACACATCCTCCCCAAATACTAACGGACTCACACTCTCATAGTAGGCAAATTAATTTAGCTAAATTAACTCATAGGCATCCCGTGGGGGACATGGAAGAAACATGCACCAGACAGTTTAAATTATTACTTCTACCTCAACCACAATCTACCTTCTGGAAATTTATTATTTCCTATTATATTAATAACCCATTTCTAAAATCCTCATTCAGGAACTAGCCTGTGTAGATCGGTCAGCCACTTTCTGAAGGACATGGTTAGTAGAAGCGATGGATTCCTCTGATCCTCCAAGTACATGCTCCTGGATCTTGGGCAGAACCTCATGCAACCAAGAGACCTTATTATTATTTTAAATGTAAACAGATTCTGGTTTAGACAGATTCTTGCACTGAAAGAATAAGATCATGTCCCTGCGCCCCTTCTTTGGCATTTAGGGTGACACAGCTCATGAGGGAGAAAACCAACCAGAGTGGTTCAGGTGGAGATGGATTTCCCTATCCGGATAGATGGAGGTGCCTGAGTCTCAAGATCAAACCATGTTCCCAGCAGGAGGAGCTGAAGACATTTGGCCACCTCCTCATTTAAATGTGCACCACTCAGGGCTGATTTCTCCTATCAGGGACATGCCAAATATTCCAAAAATTTCAAAAAGAAAATCAATGCATTCAGTATCTCAATTAGGTGTTGTTGTTGTTTTACCAAGAAAAACTACCAACCATCAATTTGTTGAGTATTAATTAGCTTAATTAATAAATTGGATGTTATTACCCAGAAGCTCTGTCTCTTGGGTTTTCCCATTCATCTCACTTCAAACCCTTAATGGAGATAGTCCAGGCTCTGAGCCTCCAGAGCCTTGACAATAGCTAAGCTTCCCCTCATGCCCTCAACCATCCTCCTGAGTGGCAGCTCCTGTGGAGATGTAGACTGGCCACTGCTCCTATGCTACTGCAAAAGCCGCCATTGAAGATGCGGGCACTTAATGAGCTAAACACAAGAAATGGATATGATTTTATCAGTCAAAATGCTATTCTAGAAAAAGGTATTACCAATTTCTTTGCCTTTGTAACTGTCTTGTAACTGAAACCTCCCATATGTTATCTCTTCCATTAGAATCTGAGCTTCCTAAGAGCAGAAAATGTCTTCCTTTCCCATTTCCCCCCCAGTGTTTCACACATACTAAATACTTTTATAATAAATGATTTTTCATTCATTTGTTCATTAATGTTAATGGCTTAATCCCCTATTCTGGCTTGTTCTCCTCTATATCAATTACCACTGATTAGTGCCTCAGTATCATTTAACAAATGAATATCAATTAACTTTTAGAAAAGCGATATTCACTGTGAATATGGAGCAAGAATAGAGGCACAATCACATTTTTCCAAAGCAAGATGTATAGTCTTTTCTGTACAACCTCAGGTAGTAGGCTCCACTTTGAAGCAAATTGTGTAAAACATTTCCTCCCACCAAGTTTACTTCCAAATGTAGAAGAGCAGGTAGATGAGTAAACATCACTCCCCTTTGACAACGTTTCTTTTGCTGTCATTCTGAGTGAAGCAGATCACCTGATTCAAATGTATTTTGTTTTGTTTTTGCTCTGAAGAGTCAACTGGAGTTAAATGACCTGACCAGGATCACATACCTAGCAAATGTTCTTAAGAGGTGATTGGAGTTAAGTGACTTGACCAGGGTCACATAGCTAGGAAGTATTAAATGTTTGAAATTGTTTTTGAATTCAGGTTTTCTTGATTCCAAGACCTATGCTCTATCCACTTCCCATCTAGGTGCCCCACTCTATACTCCAGCTCTGGGATCTCTGCTGGCTCTCAAGATATGAGACTTGACCAATACTCCTTCACCTATGACTAAGAGAGAACAAATGCAGAGACAGAAAAATCCACACTATGCCCATAGTCACATGTTTGTGTAGGGAGAAAAATGCCTAAAGTCCTTCTCCCTATCCAGAGGTTTACAGCAGCCCTCCCTCAAATGCAGCCAGGAAATAGATGAAATCAGTTGGCCAGTTCCTTTTCTAAGCATTTTCCGTTCAAGCATTTACCAGACATCTTCTATGTATCAGCCTTGGTCTTTGGCAATTAGGCTACAAATAGCAAAATGAGAATCTCTTTCCTCAAAAGGCTTACATTCTACCCATTGCTCCTAATGGCTGTGGTCAACTTAATTCTTCTACGTAGGAGTTGGTAGAGCAGATGTTGAAGTAGAAGTTTCCATATCATTTATGCAATAGATACATACCCAAATAAGGCAGACATGGAGATGGAGCCAGAAGCTATGAATCGAAAGCTGGATTTGCCTCATTCCCTGTGTGATATTGAATGAGCTACTCTCTGGGCTTCCATTTCTTTCTCTGTAAAATGAGAATGCTGGACTTTAAAGATCTCTTCCAAATCCAAATCTAGGCTTGACTTATGGGGGGTGGGGTGGGAATGGGTATGGCCTCACCTTACCTTGTAAATATTGGATTACAATAACTTCTGATTTTTCTTATAACTGTTAGATATTGGATTAAAACAACTTCTGATTTTCCCAAGTGGTGTAATCAATACCACTAAACTTTCACCACATTTGACCTATTTGAATTTTAATCAGAGGACAACTGTATTAAAATAATTTTAGAATTCTGTTTGCTACACTTTCTTCTGATTTTCCTTTTATGTATCCTCTATCTCCTTTGCTGGATCCTTTTCTAGAATAGTTTATTTCACTTGGTTACCCACAATGATCCTCACATGGTGACTCCCATGATCCTCAAATCTACTTTTCCTGCCTCAGTCTTTCTTCTGACCACCAATCTTGCAGCTCCAACATCCCTTGAGGTATATCAAACTGGATGACCAATAGACATCTGAAACTACATTAAGAGCAGAGCTCATTATATTCCCCTATACCATTTTGCTCTCCTACCTTCACTATTACTATAGAGAGCAACTCCATCCTTCCAGTCCCTCAGGTTCACAACCCAAGAATCATTTTCGATTCTTCACGATCTCACCCGCCATATTTAAGTTGTTGCCAAGGCCTGTTGATTTCCTTTACTATATCTCTCCAGTAAGTCTCCCTCTCACCTTTGACACTGCTACCCCTCTCTTACAGGCCCTCATTACCTTATACCTTGTTTACTTCAATAGCCTGCTGGAGGGTCTACATGCTTCAAGCCCAATCCAATCCATTCTGCTACTAAAGTGATTTTTCCCTAAAGTGCAGGTCTAATCTTGTAATTCTCCTACTCAACAAACTCCAATGGCTCCTTATGGCCTCCTGGGACAAATACAAATTGTTCTGTTTAGCATTTAAACTGCTATTTTATGAACAGGACACTCCATATTTCAGTTCCAGGTATTTTTTTTCCCCAGCTTTCTGTGTTTCCTGGAATATTCTCTTTCCCCCACTCCAATGATTGACCTTTCTGGCTTCCCTTCAGTCTTAACCAAAATCCCACTTTCTACAGGAAGTCTTCCACAATCCTTCTTAACTCCAGAGTCTTTCTTCTATTATTTCCTATTTATCTTGTATATAGTTTCCTTTATACATATTTGTTATATAATATTTTCCCCATTTGATTCTGAGCTCCTCGAAAGCTGGCTTAGACTCCTACCTCTGATATGTTTTAACTGGGTGACCCAATGCAACCATCAATTCCCTCATTCATAAAGTGGGGATAGCAACACACACAGATTTCTTTTGAGGCTCAAATGAGAAAACGAGACACAATATTTTGTTCAAATGAATTAATGTGTGCCTATGAAGTGCTTTGCAAACCTTAAAGCCCCATATAAGTGCCAGTTGTAATATTATTCAGTAGAGATGCGTGTGCAGGGAAAGATGAAGCAAGCAGATTGTGTCTCCCATGGAAAAATGTTTTGCTCACACTTTAGTATGAGCACACCCAGCTCTGGGAAAATTCAATCTCCCTCTCAAAGTTCTCTTTTCAATAGGACAATACAGAAGAAAACAGAATTCTCTGACTGAAGGAAGCACAGAGTTATGTGTTATGAGTCATGTAAAAAAAAAGCCAATAGCCCCAAACCCCAAGTCCTAGTATTCAGTTAAGTAGAAATCCAACCAAGCCAGGGCTTTATTAAACACAACATTGACACCGGGAGAAAGTGCAAACCTTTCCCAGGAAGGAAAGCTGCCAGGAGCACAGTAATTTTCTGGCATTTTCTCTAGTATTTATAAGTTTTCTTCTCCAAGAATTTCAGCAAACCTCGGAATGGCTGTTGAAATTCAGAATTGGGAATATTCACAGCTGGATGGTGAAATAGACTAGGAGATACCAGATGTTGACTAGGTACACTCCATTATAACCCCATTCACATCTGCCTTGACCTTTTAGAAGGCAGAATGATGCATCGCCCTTTTCTCTCCATCATTTTGTTTGGTCTACACTGAATCCATAGTGAAACCTTGTGGAAGACTTGGGGGACAAGAAATAAAGTGAGAAATAGGTCCTGTCCTCAAGGAACTTATATTCTTCCAAAGTGGAAAAAGAGTGATCCAAATGAAATGTCTTGCCAATGTGGAGAATAATTAAGTGACAAAGGAAGGTCTCAAAGCGCTCTCTCTCTCTCTCTTTCTCTCTCTCTCTCTCTCTCTCTCTCTCTCTCTCTCTCTCTCTCTCTCTCTCTCTCACACACACACACACACACACTCTATAATAATATATAATATGACCTGAGATAACCTGAGAATTTTATAAATTTTATTTTCCTTCTATATCACCTCCATTTCTAGATATATCCCTCCCTCCCCTAGTTAGAGAAGCATCTCTTATAACCAAGAATAAAAAAGTAAAAGAAAAAAGTCAGACAAATTCACTGTTAACATTTTTTTCACATGATAGAATATGTAGTCTTTCATACTGGCCTTTACCTCTGCCAGGAATTACATTTTCACCTTTTTTTTTTTTCTTGTGAAACAACTTTAGTCATTTTAAATGGAATTTTGAGGGGTTTCAATGTCACTGTTGTCGTTTCCACTTACATTGTTACAGTTGTAGATATCATTTTCCAGATTCTGCTGACTTAATTCTGCATCTGTTCATATAAGTCTTCCCATAGTTCTCTGAATTTTTAACATAGTATAGAAATGTTCCATTATATGTATGTACCACAATTAATTTCATCATTCTCCATTGAAGGGGACTCTACTTTGTATCTAAATGAATTTTATTTCATATATAATCTTAGATTGTGGTGCAGCCTCAATATCAGAATATCTACCCCTCAGCTGGATCATATGAGTATAAAACCCCAACTCCTTCTAAAGAATGAATTCAAGGACAAGATGATAACATAAGAACTTTGGTACCTTACCACAGAACAATAGTTACCAGAAGTCTCTTTTTCAGTCATGTTCTTTTCTTATATTAAATATTATTTTCACTTACAACCCACCCTTTCTGTTTCCTCAAATTCTTAAACCAAGTCCAGCCTTCCCTCTCTGGCATCAAATCTAAGGAAGAAATAAATGGTAGAAGATTTTTTGTAACTGGGAAATAAAGATGAAAGGATTCATTTTTGCAGAGGCGGGGGACAATGAGTATGGAACATTGCATATGCTATCAGATATGGTTGATATGCTGGTCAGTTTTTACTGAACTGTGTTGTGCTCATTCTCTCTGTCTTTGTCCATGTCTCTATCTCTCTGTTTCTCTGTCTCTGTCTCTTTCTCTAGTACAAAGAATGACTTGTTGGGCAGAAGATAGAAGAGCAATGCATTTAGAAATGAAGAGGATGCAAAATTAAAAGATATAAATACATCATTAAAGGAACAATAAAAAGAAAGTGGAGAGACCCAAGAAACCCTTTTGCAATAGAGACAAATCATACTACGGTATATTATTACTTTATATTGTTGTAATATAGCATAACATATTGTATTAAATTATTTCATTTATATTGCTTTGCTTTGTTTTGTATATCATTTTATGTTATTATTTTATCACTATATTTTGCTTTTATACTACTTACATTAAAAAGAAAATCCACACTTCTTCCCTTTTCTAAGTTATTCTATATAATACATTTTTAAAAGGGGGAATTGTTCAATTATACCAGCCACCCCAAAAATTAAGCCTAAAGGATTTGTATTATTGCAAATCCATAGTCCCCACCCTTACCAAAAAAAAGAGTGAAGGAAAAATTTTTTCTTAGCTTTTCTTAGGTTCAGATGGATATTATGATTACGAACAACTCATTGGTGTTGTATCTACTTACATTATTTTAGTCATTGTGTACATTGTTTTCCTACTTCTTGTAGTTATTCTGTATCAGATTATCTTTCCACTTAGTGTTCTTCCCTTTCATCACTTTTTGCATCACAGGAATATTTTGTCACATTCCTACTATACAGAGTGCTACTGTGATTATTTTGGCATATAAGGGACCATTTCCACCCCATCCCCTTATTTGGCCTCTTGCAGCATACCTGTCTATGGGATCTCTGAATAAGACTTTATAAATATTTCTTTTCAAAATTCCAAATTGTTTTCCAGAATGATTGAACCACTTTACCACTTCACCAAGAGTATATTATGGAGCCTGCCTTTCCACAGCACCTCCAGCATTGACTTTTCCTATCTTTACCAATTTGCTAGGTTTCCCAAGAAACACTTTATTTGTGCTTCACTTATCTATGTTGATTTTGTAACACCTGATTGATGATAGGATACGACTTTTCCTTTGAGAATTCTCTGTTTGGGGGCAGCTAGGTGGTGCAGTGGATAGAGCACCAGCCCTGAATTCAGGAGACCCGAGTTCAAATCTAGTCTCAGACACTTAACACTTCCTAGCTGTGTGACCCTGGGCAAGTCACTTAACCCCAGCCTCAGGGGGAAAAAAAAGAGAATTCTCTGTTTAAGAGAGGCATGAACTGATGCTGAGTGAAATGAGCAGAACCAGGACATCATTATACACTTCAATAATGATACTGTGTGTGTAATGTATTCTGATGGAAGTGGATATCTTCGACAAAGAGAAGATCTAATTCAATTCCAATTGATCAATGATGGACAGAATTAGCTACACCCAGAGAAGGAACACTGGAAAATGAGTGTAAACTGTTTGCATTTTTGTTTTTCTTCCCAGGTTATTTTTACCTTCTGAATCCAATTCTCCCTGTGAAACAAGAGAACTGTTTGGTTCTGCATATATATATATATATATATATATATTGTATCTAGGATATAGTATAACATATTTAACATGTATAAGACTGCTTACCATCTAGGGGAGGGGGTGGACAAAGGGAAGGGAAAAGTCAGAACAGAAGTGAGTGCGAGGGATAATGTTGTAAAAAATTACCCAGGCATATGTTCTGTTAATAAAAAAAATAAATATTATAACAGAAAAAAATGAAAAAATAAATTTAATCTTAAAAAAATCTTTGTTTATATCTTTTGATCATTTCTCCACTGGAAAAAAGCAGCCCCAAGCTGCTTCTCTGTTGGCATCTCCTCAGTCAGTTAGCTATCTTTGTTGTTGTTATTTGTCCTTTCTTCTGAAAGAGGACCATTACATTAGGGAGGTAATATCATGGCATGCAAGTAAATAGGATTTAAATGAAGGAAGGTTATACAAGGTCACCTGCTTCACTTTCCCCTCCAGAGTCATCTGGGTCCAGTGGTCAGATCAGGATGACTGGAGATGGCCTTCGATGAAATGGGAGGCCTTGGCCTTTTTAAGCTAAACAGTCTCAGTTTGACTGAAGCTGCATTCAATCAGTGATTATCACTATATAGCACAGTAAGTACCGTAGTCTTAGCTGAATTGTGGGAAAACAAAAATGGGGAGAAGCTCACATTGAAATGACGGATATAAGTTACAAACAACTTTGTACATAACGATGCATAAGCTGGAAATTTATCTCAGAGGAAAGGCATTAATAATGGGTGTGATGGGGAAAGGCCCCCTGTTGAAGGGAAGATTTGGCTAGGAGGGAGCCAGGAAAGTCAGAAGGGAGATGATTATTAGGCATGAGGAGCAGCCTGTAAAACTGAACAGAATTGACAGATGAAATGTCTTGTGCAAGGAACAGCCAGGAGACCAGTGTCATTGGATCTTAGAGAACATAGACAGTATCATGGTGGAAGATGAATAGAAAGGTAGGAAGTGGTCAACTTTTGAAGAACTTTAAATACCAAACAAAGGAATTGATCTTGGAGGTAATAAGGAATCAATAGCATTTATTCAGCAGGGGAGTGACATCATCAGACCTGTGTTTTAGGAAATTGACTGCTGGATTGGAAAGACCAGACTTAAGGCAGAGGAACCAATCAGCAGGCTATTCCATAAGGTGATGGGGACCTCATAGCTGTGGTAGGTCAGAGAAAAGGACCGAGAAGAGAAATGATGTGGAGATAGAATAGACAAGATTTGCCATCAAACTGAATATGTGGGCTGAGTGAAATAAGTTTTAAGTCTGAGTCACTGGGAAGGTGGGGGCATCCTGGGCAGTAACAGGAAAATTTGGGAGAAGAGAAAATGAATTTTGCTTTAGATGTGTTGAGTTCAAGTTGAGATGTCCAAAAGAAAAATGATGGTATAAGCCAGGAGCTCAAGGAAAAACAATAGGGCTGATCTATAGCTCTGAATCTCTCTACATAGAAAGGATCATTTAACTCATGTGCATTGAAGCAATTATTGAAAGAGAGTTAGAATTAGCAGAGATTCTTAACTTTGGGCAGTGTGATGAAGTCTGTGGAGATCTTCTCAGTCATGTTTTTAGAAATATAAAATAAAATACAAAGGGTTAGAAAGAAAATAAATCATATCAAATTAGAGATATCAAAATATATTTTAAAAAATGCTCCCAGACCCCAGGTTGAGAGCTGCTGGTATGGAAAGAAAAGAGAAGAAGAGAAGAAACAGAACTGATTTTTGGAGAATACCTTAATGAGCCATCTTAATGAAGATATAGAAAAGACTAAGAAGACCTGAGTTCAGATTTATCCACTCTGGGTACACTAATAGAGCATAAAACAAGGGCTTGAAGTTAAACGTTATTTAATCCAGTCTAGACTAAAGGCCATCTAGTCTCTGAAAAGGAAAGGAAATTTTCTGGAGAACAGCCACAAATTGACCCTAGGGCCTTTGGCCCTAAATCTAATGTTCTTTTCACTGCCCCATACTGCTAAGCATGGATGTCATGTAACCTCAGTTCTTTCATCTTCGGAATGATCAGAGAAATCAATTTATCATTTACAAGAGATACATCGCTCACAAATCTTGAAAGATTCTGAAGCTGGGAGTTATAATTAATGAGTAAATGTCTTCTAGGAGCAGTGAGGGGATGCAATGGCTAGAGTGCTAGACTCATAATCAGGAAGATTTGAGTTCAGTTCTGGCCCTAGACATTTACTAGACCCTGACCAAGTTACTCAATATCATCTCTGTTTCCTTAGCTGTTAAATGAAGAACACCATAATAGCCCATACCTCCTAGAGTTGTTGTCAAATAAGATAATATTTGTTACAGTCCTTGGCACATAGTAGATTCTAAATAAAGGTCTCTTTCCTTCTTTCTTTATTTTTTCAGCATAGGGTCAATAACATCAACCAACAAGTATTTAGTAAGTGCTTGTTGAATAACACCCTCCAGGGACTGGGAATACCAAGCAAAAGTCAAACAGCCTCTACCCTTTAGGAACTTGAATGCTGAGGGGAGACCATCTATGTGTTTATATATTTATAAATGTACAAATTTACATTTTACATGTAAATGTAAAAAGGAATATTGAAATTGTTATAAAATCTATACAAAGTGATGGGGTAAGAGGCATAAGTAGCTTGAATAATCAAGTAAATTGAGCTTCTTCAACTGATTGTTGAGGGAACCTAGGAGTAGTAAGAGTATGAATAGATGCAAGTGGCTAGTTGGGTTTCTTGGATTTCAGTGGTTGGGTTGAATGAGTGGGCCCATATTAGAGAGATGAACTGATGGATCTGGTGATTAGAAGACCTAGACATCTGAATTGAATAAATAAATTGATTAATGGCATAAACAAAGTAGAAGCAGATCTGAAATCAACTCAAACAAAAAACCTATTTTGATCACTAAATAAATACAGATGATGCTACATAGGAAATATTATGATTGGTTGAAAGAATCAGACACACCTCTACATCTATGTATAAACATGACAAGCTGTTTTTTTTTGTTTGTTTGTTTGTTTGTTTGTTTGAGGAGATCCAACCAAACCATAGAAGGAGAGACTATGTGATTCTGCAACACTCAACAAAGTCATTGGAGGTCCCAGTGGCAACCAGAGGGCAGATGCTGAAAACAGAAATGTCTGTAGATAAATAATGGCAATTCAGAGAGGGAGGCCCCTTTTGGCAGGGTAAGGACACTAGAAAGACTAGGATTTGGACCCTAACAGAAAGCTATCCTGAGGAAGAATTTCATGAGATCTCTCTTTCTCAAAGGGAAAAAGGGCTCCCAGTAACCAGGAGCTGTGAATGACCTTCCTGTGTGCTCAATTCATGTGTACTTCAATATAGTCTCCCTATAATCTCTGTGTGTGTAAAAAAAAGGTATGTCTCTGTTTTGAGAAGGGGCATGGGGGAGGGAATTGTTTTAATGGGGGAGGGAATTGTTTCTGTAGCAAGTAATATCCTTTCTAAAAGCCATTAAAGTCTGATTTATAATCACTGGGAAGCAACTAGTGGGAGCTTATGAACAAAAGTGTGAGAAATCCCATCTACTCTTAGGATTATTCCAGGAATATCAAAGAGTGGTAATTATTCACCATCTGGGGACATGATCCACCAAAGAGAGTGAGTTGTGGAAGTAGCCCTGGAGGACAGTATCTGTCCAAACTTCTTGTTGTATAGTCATTACATCTGGAATTTTTTGGTAGAGGTATTGGGGTGGTTTGCTGTTTCCTTCTCAAGCTCATTCTATAGATGAAGAATTGAGGTAAATAGAGGAAAGTGATACATCAGAGTCAAACATCTGAATGTGAATGGCTGATGAAGGATTTGAACTCAGGTTTTTCTGCTTGCAGTCTCAGTGTTCTATCTAATGACCACCAAGCTGCTGATGCTGAAACTGCACTATACCAAAAAACAAGTATACCTTGCTCATTTGCTTTTCAAATTCTTATATTGTATAGTTTGGTATTTTTTTTTTGAGAGACTAATATGGTTCAAATGATAGACAGTTGGCCTTTGATCTTTAGGACCTGACTTCAGGTCACAGCTGAGTTGTCCTAGCTGCGGAACCATATGCAAGTCACCATACATCTCAATGACCCAGAAACTCTAAGAATAGCTGTGGATATACATTGGTGAAGAGAATTTTCATGCCATGAGTTCCTTCACTGATGCAATCACGGTCTCAGACTGGAAAAAAAGTAAGAAATCAAAAAGAAAATGCAAACAAATAAGCAAAAACCCAACAGACAAAACAAAGCAATCAACCTTTATTTTGCTATAGCTCTGTCTCCTTTGATTCTTAGCCAGTCCCTTCCAAAGCTCACTTAAAGGGCAAAGTTTACCCTGTCAAAAATTTATAACCATAGTTGAGAAAAATGATCTTTTTTTTTTCCTTTTGAAAACAGAGAAGGCTTCTTTTCTCTCACTTTTCAACAATACAATAGGAAAGATTTAGTTACTGCCCCTTCTGGAAAGAAACTTAGTTGAAGGCAGTGAAAAGGGCTTAATAAATAGCAGAAGTGGACACTGCCCTTCTGAAACTTCTGGAGAAGTTGATAAAAAAAAAATACATAAGTTACTAGATAAGAAGAAGAATGGATGAGATCTACAATTTCCATAGTATGTGATGAAAGGTTTAAGACAGGATTGAGGGGGAAGGAAAAAAACAAACGAGCCCTGAAAGTGAATTTCCTTGTCATGATTTGTTTCCCTGAACTGCAGAGTGAAATTCTTTAGCACAAGGTACTCTCAGTTTTGGGGAGAAGCTCTCAACCCCCCTTTTGTTTTCTCTCTAGACATTTGAAGAGGTTTTAGAAGGTTGTGGACTTGGGCTTCTATTACTTTTGTTTTCTTTTCACATTCTCCTCAAGCCAATTTTTGTCAAAGATTTGCAAAACCCTGCAGTGGAGTGAAATTCCTTGAAAGCTTCCCAAAAGGATAGTAGCACACCTTACAGAACATCAAAGCAAGCCCGGCGTTTTAGAGTTCAGGAAAGTGGCACTTGGTAAATCATGGGTATAGGATTATAAGGCAATGGTGGACAGCACCTAACCCAGTTCTCTGATTTTGCAGAAGAGGAAGGGCCTGAACAAGATCACACATTTGTTGTTCATTTGTTAAGTATCTATTTTGGGACAGACTCCGGTACTAGGCACCTGGGGTATAAAGACAGACCTTACCCTTAATGCCATTTGCCAGTAGCGTTTCTCCCTCTGACCCCAGCCTCCAGTTGTTACAGCTGTTTCAGGTTTATGCCCAGCTCCTTTCTATGTCCCCAGTTCCTTGCACCGTGCCTGGAACACATATAACAGGGCCTTGCTGATTGTTGATTGATTGTATGTAGCAGATTCCAGTTCCAGTTCTGGGACTTCAGATCCGGGGCTACTTCCCCTGTACTTACTCTGTGTAATTTAGGGGGGAAATAACACCCCAAAGGATCTGCGAGCTGTCGGCTGTGGGGCATGAAACTCCCCTGGAGACAACTTGTCGCGTCCCAAGGGAAATTCTGAGGTTTTGGATTAAGAGCGAGGGCCGAAGCACTTGGAGCAAACCAAAGCTCAGAGGGCCGGACCTCCCCTCTCTCTGTCTCTTTCTCTCTGGCCCCCTCCCCCCATTCCCTGCCCCGTAGGATGCTGGGTGTACCCTGTGCGGTAAGGGAGGGAATGAATGAGTGAGTGTGATGCTGGGCTGCGAGAGTTAGAGGGGAAACAAGAACCCACTGCTGGGGCGGCAGTGTTCTAGGTCCCCGCTGCTCAGGCTGGTTCCCGGGCTCTGGAGGGATCCAGAGCAGTAATAGCAGCAGCAGCAGCAGTAACAGCAGCAGCAGCAGCAGCAGCAGCAGCTGGCTCTGAGATCCGGGGTGGGGTACAAGAGCGGGCTGAGCCATCACTCCTCCCTCGCGCCCTGGAAAGGCTCCATTCACATTGTCCCCTGTGTGCATGTGTGTGTGCGTGTCTCTGAGCGTGCCCGTATGTGAGTGTGTGCATTTCACTGGCTCCCGAAGAGTTGTCAGGAAGTTTGGGGGGAGGGGCGAACCGCGCGGATGGGACTTATAACGGGCCGTCGGGGGCGGCGGAGGCGGCTGCGGTGGGGAAGAGGGCTGCTGGCCGGCTCCGGGCCGTGGCATCCCGAGCGCCAGGACCGCCCCCCGCGGAAGGCAGCCAGGTAGGTGGCGGGCCCGGGGGCAGCCCTAGGCCGCCGCGGAGGGACCGCGCCGTCGGGGCGCCCATCGCTCTGTCCAGCCGTCTGTCCCCGGGGGCGGAGCGCGTCCGTCGGGAGCGGGCTCCGGGCTCGCCGGGCCATGGAGCCGCTGGTGCTGTTCAATGCTCTGGTCACGCGGCTGCTCTTCGCGCTTCACTCGCTGGTGGGCGTCTGGCGGGTGACCGAGGTGAAGAAGGAGCCCCGCTTCTGGCTGCTGGCGCTGCTGCATCTCCCGCTCGCCCTGGAGACGGCGCTCACTCTGAAGAAGCGCCGCGGCCGAGGCTACCCCGGGTGAGTCCACCCCTCCCCCGCCTCCCCCCATCCCCCCCGCAGCTCCCATTGCCCCGTAGCAGCCTGCGGACCATCCCGACCCTCTCGCGTGGGAGCCCCCGCGGTCAGTCCGAGAAGGCAGCGGGGCGCAGAGAGGGGCTGCCCCGGGCCCGTGTTCCGCATCTCCCCCCCCATCCTCCCCTAGCACACGCATTTCCCTCCGGCATCTCTGCGGGGTGAGAAGTGCTGGCCACCGGGCCGGGACGGAACTCCTGGACTCAGGGCTGCGAGTGCTCGCAGGAGGCGACAAAGGGGCAGCCGGGACTGCCGGGGGGAGAGGGTCTCCTGTCCGGCTGCACAACAGGAGGGCATGTGGGTGCTTGTTTGCTAAGTTTACAGCGATGCATTCTCTGTCTCTGTGTCTCTGTTTCTTCTCTGTTTCCTCTCTTTTTCTCTTCCCCCCCTTCTCTGTCTGTCTCTCTGTCTCTCTCTTTCTTTGTCTCTGTCTCTGTCTCTCTCTCTTCTCTCTCTCTGTCTCTGTCTCTGTCTCTGCGTCTCTCTCTCTCTCTCTCTCTCTGTCTCTCTGTCTCTCTGTCTCTCTGTCTCTGTCTCTCTGTCTCTGTCTCTCTCTCTGTCTCTCTCTATCTCTGTCTCTCTGTCTCTGTCTCTCTGTCTCTGTCTCTCTCTCTCTGTCTCTCTCTTTCTCTCTCTCTCTGTCTCTCTCTCTCTTTCTCTCTCTTTTCTCTTCTCTTTCTCCTCTTCTCTTCTCTCCTTTCTGTCATTAATTTCCTAACTTCCTTTCCCCCTCCTCTCTTTCTTTCTCTTCTTTGACTCTTCCTCCTTCCTTCCCTCTTTCCCTTCTCCTTTTTTCTTTCCCTCTTTCCTTTTTCTCTTTCTTTCCTGACTCACTTTCTCATTTTTCTTTCACTTTTTTTTCACAATCTATTTCTTTTTTTCCCCTTTTCCTTTTTTCCTCCAGCTCTTTCTTGAATCCCCTCTTCTTTCCCCTTTGAACTCTTGCACTTTAGCTTGGTTTCAGGAAAACACAAAAGAAAACCATGTGCTTGGGGGAAGTTGCTAGGATTAGGAAGCCCAGTCCGGGCAGAAGCAGACTGCTCTGCTGAGTACTGGGATTCCCTGGCTTTCCTGTGACTTTTTGGAGACCAGTTATCTGGTTGTTGAGGACATTGCTCAGGCTTTGTACTTGGCTTCCTCCCAGTCAGTCATAGCAGTGTGTCTCAGACCTACCCTTTCCTGTCCTCCCTGGGGAATCTGTGTCTCCTTTCCTACCATTAGACTTCTTCCCATCATATATTCTGCTTCTTCGCACTTTACCCAAATGCTTGAATGGCTGTGAATAGGCTAAGGGAAAATTCTGTGGCTCTTTTCATGCTCCTTGCCGCCAATCTTCATTTTCATCCCAAACATTTTGAGGGTTTAAAGTGTTTACCATTTCAAAGATTTTTTATTTATATTTTTAAACTTAGAAAAATCATGTAGTTATATGCCTATAATACAGATAGTATTTAAGATCTAAGAAAACCAAAAACTAGGGAAGTGAGGGGAAGAGTAAATAAATTCCCAATTCTGGGAATTCCCTGACAATCCATCCATGACTTTTATATTTCAAACATTTTATAAAGTAAATATTTTAAAGCCAATCTATATGACAAAAAGAAATTAGAATGACTGGAACATTTATTCATTTGGTTCATAAGGATGGCAGGTATGGCATGGTGCAAAGCAGGTAAAGGCCGGGATTTGAAATTGCAAGACCTGGATTTGAATTCTCTTTTTGCTACATACTAGCTGTGCTTCTGAGTAGATCACTGGGTTTTTCTGAACCTCTTATTCCCTCGTGTAAATAGTGGGGCTAGACTGGATAATCTCTAAGTCCCCAGTAGCTTGGAATCAATCCTTTTACTTTCAGTGGTCTTATTTTTCATAATGAGTTGCCATCCTAGGCCATTTTTAAGGTTTAAAGTTGACAAGGTAGACATCATGTTCCCTTTTTGGGTGTCTCTGGCTGATGTGAGGGACATATCATAAGCATAGCTTTCAGAGGAGTTAGAGGATTCATCCAGTTCAGCCTTTTCATTTTGTTAGTAAGAAAACTTGGATCTCCACTAGAGAAGTGCCTTATCTCAGAATCCTAACACATCCTAGATTTAGAGCTGGATGGGTCAGTTCTTAAAGCCATCTAATAATCCACCTGCCTCATTTTATAGATATGAACTCAAAAACATTAAGTGATTTAACCAAAATCACACAAGTAGTAAGCTGCAGATTTTAGAGTTGAATTCAGGTTTTCTGATTCCAAATCTAAGCTTCTCACTATAACACAAAGTCTTGCAGAATCCACATTTGGAATCCTCAAGGAGAAATGTCATTAGCTACACAATTTATGGGATTAAAAAAAATAAAGGGAAAGGGATGTGTGTGTGTGTGTGTGTGTCTGTGTGTGTGTGTGTGTGTGTCTGTGTGTTCTCACCTGGCTCATATAATGGTGAATTTGTTTTTGCAAACCAGTTGATTAAAAGCAGAGGAGAAATATTACCAGCAAGAAGAAAACTTAAGTCTTTAGCAGAAGCTTATACAGTGTAGAAATAATCTATTGACAGTAATCATTTGATATTAGAAGAGATGAAAAGCACATTTTCAATGACTTGATGGTTCTTTCATGGAAAAGAATTTGAATGTTAATTGATGGGGCAGCTAGGTGGTGAAGTGGATAGAGCACCAGCCCTGAATTCAGGAGGACCTGAGTTCAAATGTGGTCTCAGACACTTAACACTTCCTAGCTGTGTGACCCTGGGCAAGTCACTTAACCCCAGCCTCAGGGGAAAAAAAAAGAATGCTAATTGATACCACTTATTACCAAGGTGACCATAGACAAATTTCTACAACTATCTGGTCTCACTTTCCCCTTCTGTAAAAATGCTGGGGTTGGGCTAGTTGATATCTGATGCCCCTTCTAAATCTATGCTCTAGAATGCTGTGTTCCTATTTCATTTATACCTAAAAGCTGGGGTTCAGGAAAGCTTTTTTGAACTGTTTCCATCCAACGTGTCAATATTAATAGCTTGTTCTGACCGATGTCCCCATTCACAGTCAATCAAAGAGTCAAGGATGGGAGACAGAAGTGGTGACTAAGTTGCTGGCTAGCACCGGGGTGCACTTGAAGGAAGTTTGTATTTCCCCATCTATCACATGTCAATGGTCTGTGAGTTAGACCACTTTACTTTCAGTTTTAACATCTACTCATATTTTTCTCTTATGTATCAAATTTAACACATTGTCTTTTTTTTTTTTTTCTTTTTCTGCGGCTAGGGTTAAGTGACACACAGTCTTTTGAAGCAAGTAGAGAAACCTCCTGGAGCCATCAAAGTCATAAACTGGAATAAAGTTGGAAAATGAAGCTAGCACTTTCACGTGAGAGGAAAGGTTTCTATAATAGGGTTTTATACTGCAGAAGTAAAAAGTATAATTTTCTTGTCTTGGGGAGTGTCCAGACTAATTATTCAGAGTGACCAAGCACAACAGATTGAATTAGAATAGCTATATAGGCTTTAAGAGTCTTTTAAAATTTTTAAAATTTGAGGTTTTATTGATATAGTTTTTTTTAGTCCTCAATTATTTCTAATTTAGCACAAACCTCTCTCAATGTACACAAAACACACAGAACTCCTTCCCTTTTAAAAAAAGGGGAAAAATGAAGCAAAACTGCCTGATGAGACAGGGATGGTTTTTAGAATCAAAGGCCCCAGATGTAGATCTCAACTGTAATTTCCAATCTTGCTGCGTGACATTGGTCAAGTCATAGTTTTCTTGCCCTCAATTTCTTTATCTATAAAATGAGGGGGTGGAGCGACAAATATTTTTCTCCCATTTTGCACCCCAAGAAAAATGGGTTTTACTATATTTTCCCTAGAAAGATGATTGGTCATGACAATTAATCTGATTTCAGACACCTTTCAGTGCCTTTTTTGTTGTGCAATTCATTGTACTGGTGACATATACAGTGACCTTCCAGTTAATGGAAGAAGTTTTACAAATGTTTTTAAAATGGCCTGCTTAATGTCTTCTAGTTCTATTCATTTCAGAAAGTACAACTAAATCTTCAAAAGCAGTACTTTGTTAACTGGAAGTTTATTTCACACTCTGCTAAATTTTTATTAAAAATCATGATGGGAGGGAAAGGGACAGGGAAGCACACCTGAGTACATGCTGCAGAAATATGGAAAACTATTGGATAAAAGCCATATCCAAGATTATTTGAATTAGCTTGTTGCTTTTATTTTTTTTTTTACATTATATAAGCCCACTGATGTCCTACTTGAATGCGTTCTAATGGCTTGGAAGTAACTCTGGGTTTTTGAAAATTGTTCCAGCAGATTACCTGTTTCTAGTAAGGTAGAAAGACTTTGATTATGTAGCCTGTGATGTTTGTCTGCTGGGTGGAGATCCACTTGATTAATTTTCTATGGGCTTCTGAGTCAAAGGATAGCCAACAAGCAGGTAGTGAAATTTTGGGGCACAAAAATTCATGGAAATTGTCTGCTAAGATCTAAAACACGGGTTATGAACCTGGGATTCAGAGAACATCAACAAATTTATGCACATATTTCAGGAAGACCATGAATTTTGATGGGAAAAAATTATGTCTTTCTTTTCTCTAATCCCTAACTGAAATTTAGCATCTGCCCAATTTTAAGCAGTACCAGGGACTTTTTTTAACTAATAAAAATCATGGATTTATATTACAGGTGTTGCAGCTATCTCCAAATATCATTTATGCTCATTTACTTTGAAATTACTGTAGGTATTTAACCTCCCATTAAATATTATTCTATGATATATTATATTATCTATAATATTTTATGTATAAAATATTTTGATAGCTATTTCAAAATAATTGCTGCCTTCTGTACTTTATTTTATTTTGGGCTATTGAAAAGATTGTCCACATTTATGAAATTGAACTTTCTAGAAGGACATATGTACCTATTTTAAAAGCAAAGAGGGCTATAGAACAAAGTCTGCAAACCAATGACTTTGCTTTTGATCCCTGAGAAAATTTCAGAATAGCATTTTAAAGACTAGAATCTTATGAGGACAGAGGATGGTGGAATATCATCTCTCTTTATCAAGAACAGATTATTTCAGACTGAATTAATTTCTATTTTTTTAAGTAGAATTACTAATATACCAAGTAAGGGGACTCCTATGGATAAAATTTACCTAGATTTTGGCAAAGTTTTTTATAATGTATCTGATATGATTCATATGATGAAGACGGTGAAAGATGAATGAGATGAGGGTCCCATCAGATCTATTCCAGAAAAGCTAGTTGTTAAAGATTCCATGTCAACATATCCAGAAGTCTCTAGTGAATTTCCCCAATGATCTGTTATTATATAGCCTCATGTGTATTTTAGCATTTTTTAAAATCAGTGACTTGGATAAAGGCATAGATGGGGTTCTTCTCATATCTGTGGATGACACTAAGTTGGAAGGGTTAGCTAACATAGGACATGACAATGTCAGGATATAAAACAATCTTGACAGGCTCAAGTAATGAGCTGAATGTATTAAGATGAAATTCAGTAGAGAAAAATATAGTCTTGTACTTGGAAACAAAAAAAGCCCTACTTGACAAATATAATATGGCAGAGCCATGGAGAAATAACAGTTATAGGGGAAACAAAAGGATCTGGGGGTTTTAGTGGACTTCAAGCTCAATATGAGTCAGTAGTACAATGCAGTTGACAGTGGACTTCATGAGATTTTGAACTACATTAGGAGGAACTAAGAGAGGGAGAACCCCACCAATATTCTGCCTTCATGATACTTTATCTAGAGTCTGGTTCAGTTCTGAGTTCCACAGTTTGGGAAAGCTACTGAAAAGTTGGATGATGACCAGAGGGGAATAATTAGGCTGGAGAAAAGGGTTGAGTTTATGACAAGTGAGAACTGTTTGAAGGAACTGTTATATTTAGTCTGTAGATAAGATGATTCAGGAGGGTCAGGATGTGTTTTTTCAAATATCTGAAGGTCTATTTTGTGGAAGAGGGGCTGGTTGTTGCTGTTGTTGTTTAGTTCATTAGTTATGTCTGACTATATTTGGGGTTTTCTTGTCAAAGATCCTGGGGGGTTGCTATTTCTTTCTCCAGCTCCTTTTATAAAAAAAATTTCCAAATACATGCAAAGATAATTTTCAACATTCACCTTTGCAAAACCTTGTGTTCCAAGTTGTTTCTTCCTTTCTCCTCCCCTCTTTCCTCCCCAAGACAGCAAGCAATCTAATATAGGTTAAACATGCTAGTCTTTTAAATATATTTCCATACTTATCATTCTGTGCAAGAAAAATCAGATCAAAAATGAAAAAAAAAAAAACAAGCAAATAAATAAATAACAACAAAAGGTGAAAACATTATTCCTTGATGCACATTCAGTCTCCACAGCTCTCTTTCTGGAGGCAGATGGCTCTCTCCATCACAATGCTATTGTAATTACATTCACTTCATTGTTGAAAAGAGCCATGTCCATCAGAGTTGATCATCACATAATCTTTTTTTTTTTTTAAGCTTACATTTTTTATTAAAGATTTTTATTTTCAAAACATATGCATAGATAATTTTTCAATTATCCCTTGTATTCATTTTTCCAAATTACCCCCCCTCCCTCTATTCCCTCCCCCCGATGACAGGCAATACCATACATTTTACATGTGTTACAATATAGTCTAGGTACAATACATGGGTGTGAATATCATTTTCTTGTTGCACAATAAACATTAGAATCCGAAGGTACATGCAACCTGGGCAGACAGATATTAGTGCTAACAATTTACATTCACTTCCCAGTGTTTCTTCTCTGGGTGTAGCTACCTCTGTCCATCATTGATCAACTGGAAGTGAGTTGGATCTTCTTTATGTTGAAGATTTCCACTTCCATCAGAATACATCCTCATACAGTATTGTTGTTGAAGTGTACAGTGATCTTCTGGTTCTGCTCATTTCACTCAGCATCAGTTGATGTAAGTCTCTCCAGGCCTCTCTGTATTCCTCCTGCTGGTCATTTCTTACAGAGCAATAATATTCCATAACTTTCATATACCACAATTTACCCAACCATTCTCCAACTGATGGACATCCATTCATCTTCCAGTTTCTAGCTACAACAAAAAGAGCTGCCACAAACATTTTGGCACATATATGTCCCTTTCCCTTCTTTAGTATTTCTTTGGGATATAATCCCAGTAGTAGCGCTGCTGGGTCAAAGGGTATGCACAGTTTGATAACTTTTTGGGCATAATTCCAGATTGCTCTCCAGAATGGCTGGATTCTTTCGCAACTCCACCAGCAGTGTATTAGTGTCCCAATTTCCCCACATCCCCTCCAACATTTATCATTATTTGTTCCTGTCATCTTAGCCAATCTGACAGGTGTGTAGTGGTATCTCAGAGTGGTCTTAATTTGCATTTCTCTGATCAGTAGTGATTTGGAACACTCTTTCATGTGAGTGGATATAGTTTCAATTTCTTCCTCTGAGAATTGTCTGTTCATATCCTTTGACCATTTATCAATTGGAGAATGGTTCGGTTTCTTATAAATTATGGTCAGTTCTCTATATATTTTGGAAATGAGACCTTTGTCAGAACCTTTGTTTTTAAAAATATTTTCCCAATTTGTTACTTCCCTTCTAATCTTGTTTGCATTAGTATTATTTGTACAGAAACTTTTTAGTTTGATGTAATCAAAATCTTCTATTTTGTGATCAATAATGATCTCTAGTTCTCCTCTGGTCATAAATTCCTTCCCCCTCCACAAGTCTGAGAGGTAGATTATCCTCTGTTCCTCTAATCTATTTATTATCTCCCTCTTTATGCCTAAATCATGGATCCATTTTGATCTTATCTTGGTATATGGTGTTAAGTGTGGATCCATATCTAATTTCTGCCATACTAATTTCCAGTTTTCCCAACAGTTTTTTCCGAATAATGAATTTTTATCCCTAATGTTGGAATCTTTGGGTTTGTCAAAGATTAGATTGCTATAGATGTACCCTTTTTTGTCCTTTGTATCTAATCTGTTCCACTGATCTACCGGTCTATTTCGTAGCCAATACCAAATGGTTTTGGTGACTGCTGCTATATAATATAGCTTTAGATCAGGTACACTTAGACCACCTTCCTCTGAGTTTTTTTTCATTAGTTCCCTTGCAATTCTCGACCTTTTATTCTTCCATATGAATTTTGTTGTTATTTTTTCTAGGTCATTGAAATAGTTTCTTGGGAGTCTGATTGGTATAGCACTAAATAAATAGATTAGTTTGGGGAGTATTGTCATCTTTATTATATTCGCTCGGCCTATCCAAGAGCATTGAATGTCTTTCCAATTATTTAAATCTGACTTTATTTTTGTGGCAAGTGTTTTGTAATTTTTCTCATATAATTCCTGACTTTTCTTTGGTAGATGGAATCCCAAATATTTTATACTCTCAACATTTGTTTGGAATGGAATTTCTCTTTGTATCTCTTGCTGTTGCATTTTGTTAGTGATATATAAAAATGCCGAGGATTTATGTGGATTTATTTTGTATCCTGCCACTTTGCTGAAATTTTGAATAATTTCTAGTAGCTTTTTAGCAGAGTCTTTGGGGTTCTCTAAGTATACCATCATGTCATCTGCAAAAAGATCATCACATAATCTTGTTGTTGCCATTTACAATGTTCTCTTGGTTCTACTTACTTCACTTAATGTCAGTTCATGTAAGTCTTTCCAGGTCTTTTTAAAATCCACCTTGTAATGTGTAAACTAGCTCTCTGGATCAGCCCATCCTTGGTCTTAAGAAGGAGACAAGAGAGCTGCCACGTGGCTGGTCAAAAATGGAGTCTAGAATCTGACATCTTCTCTTGTGTCTTTAGCTGTGGCTAAAAGATGCTACTAAGAGAGTTCTGAATCTGAGAATCCCTTTAAATACACCAGTACCATTACATCACTACCTCACACTGAGCATGTGCAATTGTAGAACATTACATCACCATATTATCCTAAGTATATGTCTACTTGATTGATTGCATCATTACTATTACATTAAGTATGTGCTTAGATAACCATTATCTCACATTGAGTAGGTACTTAACTATAAATACCCTGTTGTCCCAGATTTAAGTACACCTTTTCAGAATTCCTGCCCTCTACTTTCCTAATGATCATTTCTTATAGAACAATAATATTCCATTGCATTCATATTCCCTAATTTATTCAATCATTCTCCAACTGATGGGCATCCATTCAATTTCCAGTTCTTTACAAAAGGGCTACTTTTGTACATGTGGGCCCTTTTTAGGATACAGGCCCAGTAGAGACTCTGTTCTCCAATTCCTTTTACAGATGAGAAAACCAAGGCAAATAGGGAGAAGTGACACAGGGTGACACAGCTAGGAACTATCTGAGCCCAAATTTGAACTTTGATCATCCTTACTCCACTTATCACTGTGGTTCCCAAAAAATAAGAGAAGGGAATTGTAAGGGCCCTTTAAATGGGCGGTGCCACAGCGCAACAGGAGATTTGAGTGGCCCAGAAGTAATCTCTGTGGATATAGGACTGCCCTGTGGGTGGGATCCTGTCCATATTGAGATAGCTTCATAATGGGTGACAGCTCTCTTGCTGGTTGGCTGTGTGTGTGACCTCACAGGCCCTTTATAAGCCCACTGCAGACAGCAGTCCCTGGCACTCTTTAACCTGGCTCCCTAACCTGGGGTAGCCAAGCCAAGCCAAGCTGATGGATAGCCAAGAAGTAAGGAGTTTGGTAGAGAACACGTGGGTCTTCAGACCAGGTGTTCACTAGGGAGCTGACAAGTCAGGGCATTATGTGAGTAGGTATAATAAAGGCTTTTTAAGATTACATGTGGCTGTTCTTGAGCGTGCTACTGGTTATTAAACTATAGATTCAAGACATTGTGGCCAGAGACTTTTGAAGGCCTCAGAGGAAGTGAGCTGGGTAGAATTGATACTGCAAAGGTCAGTGGTCAAAGGTACTCTGTTGGGCCTAGGGCAGACTAGTAATTGTAACTGTCAGGAGGGCATGTTACATATCACCTAGTTTATTTTTGAGTTGAAATAGAAGAAGCAATTCCAAGCAAATCACTTCATGCTGTTTGCCTCCATTTCCTCATCTGTAAAAGTCACAGAAAGAAATGGGAAACCACTTCAGTATTTTTGATCAAAAAACCCTACAGGGTCACAAAGAGTTGAATGCAATTGAAATGAAACAACAACAAAAATTCAAACTCAGAAAGTAGCACCAGGAATTAAAAGGCAGAAGTTGACAAAACGATTTGAGGATAACTTGGACTTATTTTGTGGAGATACTTTTGCTGTATCAGTTGAACCACCAATGCCCATTCCAACTCATATTCTGAGTCTGTGGTTCTAATTATTGATCTACAAGTAAGCAGTTTGTCCCAGTAAAATGGACTATCATTTTTATTTACTGCTTGTCAAAAAAAGATTCCCTTTTTTCTTTTTTTTAAAAAAAGGACTTATTATAGAGAGAGCTATTTGCATCCAGAGAGAGGATGATGGAGAATGAATATGGATTGCAATATAATATTTTTCAAAAAACTGTATTATTGTTTGCTCGATTTTTTTTTCTTTCTCATTTTTCCCTTTTTGATGTGATTTTTCTTGTGCAGGATAATAAATGTCAGAAGAATTGCATATGTTTAACCTAAATTTACTCTCTGGGAGAAGGGAGAGGGAGAAAAATTTGGAATACAAGATTTTGCAAGGATGAATGCTGAAAACTATCTTTGCATGTATTTTGAAAAAATAAAAAAATATATTATTATAAGAATCTAAATGAATGAAAACTATATACAAACCAAAGAGAATAAATATTATAGCTGCCTTGGTGTGAGGCAATATGGTCCACTGGCAAGACTACAGAATCTGATGTCTGAGTTTGAATTTGAGCTTTGACATTGACTACTTTTGTCATGTGAGGAAAGTCACTTGATCTCGTTCAGTTTCAGTATTCCCACTTCTAAAATGAAGGGGTTGAACTAAATGGCCTCCGAGATTTCTTCTTTATCTACAAATATGATTCTATGAAGTATGGGGCCAAATACTGACAGAGATAATAATAATTTCTAATTGCTATGACTAGATATAAAAATTTGGCTCTCTCAACTTTTTAAGGATAAAAGTTTGTTCATCAGCCTTAGCAGAAACAAATTTTGGTGTATTACAAAATTAAAATGATTTAATTCATAACTTCTCTATACTCTTAAGAATAATATTCATCACTAAAATTTTTCTATCCTCATTTACCGGCTTGTATGAGATAAATCTAAATTGTTTTAAATCTACATAAAAATAGCCTTTTCCAGTTACATGTACCTGAAGAAAAAGAAAAATATTCCCTTCCCTTGATCCAAGAATCCAGTGGCTTTCTCCATATAATAAGCATTAAATAAATTGCTTCTTAACTTGACTTGACTTCTCTGAACTGCTCATTTTCAATGAAGACAAAGGGAATTCTGTTGTTACTGCTGACCCCTGATCATAGAGCAAGCAAATATATAAGAAACAGATGAGAGAACTAGAGAGGAAAGTGTTACTGAAATCCCTTGAAACCCACCAAATACATTATAGTCATCCAAGAAAAGTTACTCCCACTTTTCTTTGGAAAGAAAAAGATGGAACTAAAGATGCTGAGCTCAGCTGGCCAAAGACAGGCCATATTACATCAACCCTACTAATGTGCCAGATGGTTGAGATTTAACATGCTGGGATCCTATAATACAGAGAGATTCTGAGTGAATGCCTTACCTGGCTAAGCTCAAGAAATTTATGTGAGAGAATCTTACTTTTGCTTCTGCAGTTTTGCTCACGGACCTTCATATTTATGAGCTCGAAGTTGGTATATCCCTGCCATATTTTTCTTGTTTTTCCCTTTCTCTTCTCTGGGCAAAAATCCAATGGATCTGTGACATACCATTTGAGTAAAGTCAAATAGAAGACAATATTTCAGTTGTTTCACAGCCAACAGTGGTAAAATATTCCTTGGGGGATAGAAAAATTACCAAGATTTTGACAAGTTTGAAGTGTGTTCTCTTGAAAGTATGTGGGAATAAAGGAGATGCAATAATCTAACCTGACTTTACTGGCAAGAGAAAAGAATTGAGGCCCTGGAGCCTTCTTCACACCCGAGAACTTGCAGAACCTTAAAACCATGGAAAGTGTAGAATTATAGCAAGACCCGCCCTGTTTTCTCACCTCACTTCATCTCCTATTTCTATCTCCCTCTATCCCCATCTCTCTCTTCCTCTCTGTTTCTCCTTCTCCCTCTCTCTATCCTTTTCCTTCTCTTCCTTTCCCCTTTTTTCCTCTCCCTCTCTCCTTTTTTCCCTCGCTCTCCTTTCCCCCCTCTCTTTTCTCTCATCTGCTTCTGTTTCTTTCCTCTCTTGTTTATTTGCTGAACAAAAAACATTCTGAGTAGGCATTACAATTTTTTTGGGGGGGAAGTGCAGCACTTTGTTCATAGCTTGAACTTTTCATTTAGTTTTTTACCCCTCTGATTAACTTACTAAGCTTCCTATTAGTATGAGGTTCATATTCAGTGAGGGAGGATTTCAATATTCTTTCCACAAGTGATTTAGCACAGGTGCTAACCTATTTACATCTCTATCTATCTATCTATCTATCTATCCATCTATCTATCTATCTATCTATCTATCTATCTATCTATCCACCTATCTATCTATCTATCTATCTATCTATCTATCCACCTATCTATCTATCTATCCATCTACATACATATATGTATATATATGTGTATATATATATATATATATATATATATATATATATATATATATATATATATATATATATATATCTTCATCTACTTATCATCTAAATAATCCAGGTGGTGTAATACATAGAGAAATAAGCTTGGACTCAGGAAGATGCCCCTTTAAATCTACCTTCAGACACTTATCTAGCTGTGTGATCTTACTTAAGTCACTTAACTCTATTAAGTGATTAGTGTTGCCTCACTTTTCTTTTCTGTAAAATGAGCTGGAGAAGCAAATGGCAAAAAAATCCAGTATTTTTGCCAAGAAAACCCCAAATAGGGCCAGTTGTTTCTGGCATGTCTGACTCTATGACTCCATTTGAAGTTTTCTTGGCCCCATGCATACATACACACAACACACACATACACACATAAACATGTACATATACATTTGTGTGTACACATGCACAAACATATATAAACACATATTCCTGCACCTCAAAGAATTTACATTTTATGTTCTCTGTGTAAGGTCTTGAAGGGCAGTCTCTCATCAGGGACTTCATGGACACATACATACATAGCAACAATAAATGCAAGGTAATTATGAAGTGGGAGATCAGCAGCTACAAGGAAAGCTTTCTGGAGGAGGAGGTGGCTCTGAGCTAAGCCTTAAAAAATACAAGGATTCTGAGAGTTGAAGTTGAAAAGGGAGGGGGCACATGAGACTTGGAGGGAGGGAGGATAGCTCTGTGTCATTTCAGACATCCATGATTTGGTGCACTAACATTCATAATGGGGAAAAAGACGACCTTGTTATATGAAAAGATGATATAAAGGAAGAAAGTGAAAACAAGAGGGAACTTTAGTTCATGTTGTTTATTTTCAGTTATAGAATGCAAAAAAAAATAGTTTCCTTTCCTAAAAATCAAAGAATATAAGATTTGTTGGTATTGCTGGCTTCCTTCAAGTCTCAGTTAAACTCTTTCTCTCTATTGAAGGCTTTCCTAATGCTTCTTGATTCTAACGCCTTCTTTCTATTGTTACCTGTTTATTATGTACATAGCTATTTGCATTTGTCTCCACCATTCTAGTGTGAGCTTCTTGAGAGCACATAGCATGGTGCCTGAACAGATATAGTAGACTTTTAATAAATGTTTTTTGCTTGACTGATTAGTGACTTTTTAAGTATGGTCTGGTAGCTTTCAAAATTTGGATTGTCCCAATAAAAAAGTAGATTTCTGCTTGATATTAGGAAGAAATTCCAAGAGCACTTAATAAATGTATATTGACTGACTGATTGCTTTAGGAGATTAAGAAGCTTTCCCTTCAATGAAAGCTCATTATTGAATTTTGTCTTTCCCATGGATATTTCCCCCCATTTTTCCTTAAAATATTTTCTATTAGTCTATATCTTCCCACCTTTTGCAGTCACTTTCCCCCCAGGAGTTCTGATCCACCTTTTTCTGAGTCAAGATGAGTTTTTTTTCTTTATGCTTCCAGTAGCTATAGACTCTACCTTTTGCAAGTCCTCATCCCCCTTTATAGAATACTTCTCTTCTCCCATGAGAGAAATTTAAAGATATTTTCTCTATTTCTTTACCTTTCTTTCAGCCTCCACATTTGTATTCTTGCCTATATTCCTTTAGGCTCTCTTCTTCCTGAAAAATTACAAGAATAATTTTGCCTTTATTATGATTGTGTCTTCTTTATTCCTTTCTATTTTTTCCTCTTCTCTTATTTTGTATTTCATCTCATTCTGTAATTTAGTCCCACAAAAAGTATTGATTCCTCTCTATCAGGTATTGTGAAGTTTAGTGCATGCTATTTCAGGACTGTTTTTCCAACATGATTTCTATTTGACTTCTGCTTTTACCTTTGTCTCCCTGTGTGCATTTAGAAAGAAATCTATTCATAATCTCTTTGTTATTTTGTTGCTGTTGTTCTTTATTACAGTATTTCTTTACTTTTCTTGTGTAACTATTTTATGAAGTGTTTTTAAAGCAAAAAAATGAGCCAAAATGTTCTTTTTGTAAATTTTTTAAATTCGAATGTCCATTTTTTATTAACGGTTAGACATAGATTTGAGTTGCATCTTGAACTCCTTAGATCTTTGAACCACATTATTTCATTTCCTTCTGTGGTTTCTAGTGGGTATGTAATAGTCTTGTTCACCTCCACCCCTCCACTTTTTCTTTCCTTTATTTTCAAAGATCTTTCCCTTGGTTACTTGTCAAACATATGCCTCGTCATTGAAATGATTAAATTTTACTACTGTAGTACACCAAAAAGTAGTAATTATAAAAAGTTTGGTCCTAGTTAAAAATTCAAGAAATCAATTGGTGGAACAAATCAGGTAACCAACATACAGAAGCAAATGAACCCTGAATGTCTAGTTTTCAATAAACTCAAAACAATTTTTTGTGAACAAAAGTTGTTGGGAAGATTGGAAAACACTCTGTCAGAAACTACGCGTAGATCGATATTTCATTCTATTTAAAGATAAGTTCCAAATAAAGGGTGATATAAAAACATTAGAAGAATGAGGAATAAACTGGTTTTCAGAATAATGGATTGAGGAATACTTGATGACCAAATAGGAAGAGGTGATACATTGTGGGTATAGAATGAAACCTACCTTTTCAGACAGATCCAATGCAACACAAATTTGTTTTGTTTAATTATGTCTATTTTATTTTTTTCAAGGAAGAGTTTTTATTTATTTGGGGGAATAGTTCTGGGGACAAAGTGAGAATGATAATAATGAGCAAAAATAAAGAAAAACATTATTAAAATAAATAGAACAGAAGGAGGTTCAGAAAGACAGGAAAAATGTGGATTCTCAAGTAACATGTAGTGTCTGTTAGAAGATTATCTATACAACAGAGTAACTATTTTGTATATAAATTCTCTTTTTTTGGATTTGTATATAGAGATGATTATGTTTATTTATGGTTCATAGTTCATAATTTTTAAGAAAAAGAGATGTCAGGAAGAGCTAAGGTGTAGCAGGGAAATGATGGGTTGGATTTTGGATATGTTGAATTCAAAGTGCCAGTAGACCATCCATGTAATGGATATGATAGATTTCTAACAGATTGTTGGAAATGCTGATCTGGATTTCATAAGAAATCCTGAGGCTTAGAAATATAAATTGGATAGCTTTCCACATGACCCAACATATAGGGGAACTCATGAGTAACAGCCCTGGGGTTCATATTCTCCCTTTGTTAATGCTTAGTTTATGTATATTGCATTCTCTAGATCCTTTGAAAGAAACATTAATAGGAAAAACAGGTCAAGCAGATGGTTCTTGCACACTTATTAGTATATGTAGACTCTAATAAAATACACCTTGCAGTTGAGTATATTTCAGAATTCTTGAGAGATCATGGGATTGCATGGGCATCCTATTTAGCATTTCTCCATCTCACAACTGATGTTACCATTGATTGGTTTTCCCATATTAGCTCCTGCCTGGTCTATTACCATAGCATTATAAATGGTCTTTCTAGTCATTCCTCTGTGGTATACTTAGCTAGTAACAAAAGACACCAGCTGCATGCTAGTTTCTTCATCAGTAAAATAATGTTGTTTTACTTTTAAGATTTTTAAGATTTCTGCCCATAATTATCATGTTGATTTTAATGATAACATATAGAAGCAAAGATGATTGTGCAAATCATCAGAAAAAAGGATAAGAACAAGTATTAGAAACTTAAGTCAAAGGAGGATTCATTTTCTAGCTCCTTTCCTTGACAATCAATAAAAATGGGGAGAATGATCACTAATTTCCAGGTGATGGTGAAGAAAACTCAATAATTATGAAGGATGGCAGAAATATAGTTGAAATTAAGGGTCTATTGTTGTTTTGAAGTGCCAATCCTGGTTGTGTGGTACAAGGTCATTGAGAAATGAAAAACCATATTGTCAGAAATGGAAAATACATCAAAATATGGAAGATTCATCTGAAACAATATAGAATGACAAGAGTAAAATCAAAACAGTTTACACATTGATTATAATTATCATTAGAATAATGATACACAAAGGATCTGTGATTTTTCTTAGTGTGATGAGTTCCATCTACTAGGGTAGATTGCAGATGTAGATAGCTAGTAGAACATTTCCAGAATGGGAGTTTCTAATCTGGACCCCAGGAATATGTGCATACATGTATGTATATACATGTGTTTTATATGCATGTACACATACATGCATGTACATATATGTGTATATACTATGTGAAATAAAACCATTTCACTATAATCAGTTTCCTTTGCAGTCCTGTGTATTTTATTTAATGTATTTGATAACATTTCAGAAGGACTTTACAAAACCATCAAAAAGATTCAAAACACCAAAAAGGCTAAAGATCTTTGTCCTAAAGGACTATATGGGAGTATATTATAGTTACATGATTTTCATGGCATGAAACAATTATTGACAGAGGCAGTATCTGAAGCTATTATCTTCTTGGCTTTAACAGCATCAATAATGGTAGTAAAAACACAAGAATGATTTATTTTGTCCACACTTTTAGTTTTAGTGGTACAGGAAATTTCATTTACCCATGAAGATATGCACCTTTTCTATAATTTAGAAACTTAAGAGAGTTCTTAGGGCCACCGAAAGATTTGTCTTGTCTAGCCACCATGTCTCAAAGGTGAGGCTTGAATATGGGTCTTCATGATGTGCAAGACTGGACATCTTATCACCATGTCAAGGTGATAAAGGGGAAAATACACACAGAGAAAAGAAAGAAAGAAGTCAGAGATAGCAGGAAAGGAAAAAGTAGATTAATTTTTTTTTCCATAAACAACACTTTTTTTAAAAAAATCACATAAAAATTTTAAAAAGCAAATGGTAAATTATTTGGACTTTCACATTTTTGCATGATCCTTTGTAGTTTATGTGAATATTTTGTTTATGGTTATGAGACTTAGAATAGAAACAGTTTTAGGGGACAAAAAAGAAATAATTCCTAAACACATTCTACAAATACTCACCTTGTGACGAGAGGCAGAAAGGTAACATATGCTGCAAAAGTAATTTATTGAGTGTCGTGATTTTCATGTTGGCTAGATTGCAATTTGCTGAAATGTTGTTTCGTATTATAAATGCATTTTTGCATTTGGTCATAGCCATAATCTAAACTGACAAATTCCCAGATGTCCCCTTCGCTTCATGCAGTTTGTGGCCAAGAGGGGGCACTGCAGAGAGAAACCGGAGATTGGTAGGAAGCAGCTTGTGCTAAAAGTCCAGTAGCTATAAAGTAGGGAATATCTTTGAATAAAGAGAGGCTGATTTCAATTTGTAAAGGGAACATTTCTAAACTATTGTATATTAATGGAGAAATAATTTGGTGTTAGGTCATACTGCTATTGTGACAAGACATCTTATTACACAAGCATCAGGCAGCTCTTCCATTTTGATCAGATGATTACAATTGGGAGTAAAATGCCAGTGATGGTCACTTTTTCTAAAGGATAATATTCTTACCCCCATAGTACTTACAGATGGAAGGTTCTTTATTCAACATGTAGCCTACCCTTTCCAAATGAAATGGCCTCCAGGGTTCTGTTTATCTTCTTATCTCTGGGATTCCCCTCCTATTCTAGATAGATGATCCAATGACTTGTCCAACGTCACACAATCAATAAGAGGCAGAATTTGGCTACAAACCCTATTTATTCATCTGATTTTATACTTAGTGTTCTTTCTACTTCATAGTGTATACATTAAAAGTGACCTCCTGGCAAGGCACACATACACAAACACACACACATATACACCCCACACAAACCCCCACATACACTCATATACCCCCCGTACACACATACCACAAACTGCAAACTTTTATTCAGCTGACCATCTGATTATGTGATTACTCTTTGATTTTCATGACTCATAATTGACAGAGATGTCAACAGGACCCCTGATTTACAATGGTTTTTTTGTTTGTTTGTTTTGTTTTGTTTTTTAATAATGCCATTTGTACGCATGGCTAGTTAGTTGTTCATCTAAATTTTGAAAAGATCAGTGGGTTTCATTTGATTTCAGAAAATGTAAGTCAAATATATAAGGCAGCAGAAGATGAGCAGTTGGATGGGTGTAGTGAAGAGAGTGTGGGACCTGGAGTTAGGATGTCTTAGCTTCTTGAGTTCAAATCTGGCCTCAGATACTTACTAGCTGTATGACCCTAAATTAGTCACTTCATCCCATTTGCCTCAGTTTCTTCATCTGTAAAATGAGCTGGAGAAGGAAATTGCAAACCAAAACCCCAAATGGAGTCATTTAGACTTGGACATGACAAACGACTGAACAACAGCAAAAATGAAAATCTAAAGGAGGTAAGAGCATTTATTAAGTTCATGCTACCAAAATTTTTTTTCAAATATTATCTTATTTGATACTCATAACAACCATGAAAGATGGGTATTATCCCCATTTCACGAATTAAGAAACTGAAGCAAATAGAAATTAACTCACCAGCTCAAGGTCACATAACTAGGAACTGTCTGAGGTAGGAGTTGAACTCAGGTCATCTAATTGTAAGCCCAGCTCTCTTCTCCACTGTGGCTCACCTTGCTACCTGATAGATTAGGCTGTATTAACGGTGGTATAGTACTCGGGACTAGTCAGATGGTAGTATTATTCTCCCCTGCCCTCCCTAGAGAGCACATTGGCTGATTGTGCACAGTGCTGGGTACCATATATTATTAAGGGCTTTGATAAGTGTGAGGAGGTCTAGAGGAGAGCAGTAAGAATGATGAAGAACCTGGAGATCATGTTATACAAAAAACATTTAAAAGAACTATGAATATTTAGAGTGTAAAGAAAAATACTGTATGAGGACAAGGTGGCTTTACATTTTTGAGTTCATTCTCAATTGCTTACTAGCTGTGTGATCTTGTGCAAGTTATTTAACCCTACTTGCCTCAGTTTTTTCATCTGTAAAATCAGCTAGTGAAGGAAATGGCAAACCACTCCAGTATCTCTGCCAAGAAAACCCCAAATGGGATTGTGAAGAGTTGGACACGATTGAAATGACTGAATAACAATATCCAAAAGAAATAAACAAGCATTTATTAAATGCTTACTATAATCCCACATGGAAGTGGAATCAATTTCTTCTTGCTTTGCCATAAAAAAGGACTAGGAACAATGGGTGGAAGATACAGAAAGTTTCACGTACCCACCCACCCACCCACCTTCAAACACAATTATCTTGTATCTGAAGTGGATGTCCACTGATGGGAGTTTATAATGACTTCTTGCTCAGGTACTGGCTACTCTGGATAGAGTCCGAGCTTCTTTCCAGCTCTGAGATTTGGTGACATACTTTTGTGGATTGTCCCCCAGAGAAATTATAGAATTGTAGGTCAGCCAACAGCTGGAATCTTCAAACAAAGCCTCTAATATCCCAACTGTCCCTTGCACTCAAAATTCACTTCCTTTTCCATTAGCACAAGGGAAAGAGTTTCTCCTTATGTTTCCCCTGATACCAGAGGTCAAAGAACCCATAATAACAGCTCCTTTTCCTTTTGATGTGTTATATGAATTCTTGAAACAGGGGACTTTGATGTCCCCCCAGAAGGTCAGCATGTCCCATGGAGGCTTTCAGCAGTCATTACAAATCATAACCTCATACTTTATTTCAAGTTAGTGATTCCAAGAGATTAAATGCTGAAGCTATTACGCTATGATGTTTATTTGTCCAAGGCAAGAGAGAAGGAACATAGTCTTTCAATATTGAAGGAAAATGTCAGTAGGGGGAGTTCTGGATTCCTACATTTTAAAACCACATGCAAACTTAACTAAACTCCCAGAAGCCACCCAACAAGAACAGATTTGGAAGGACTCAGTCTCTTTTCAATTTTTGTTAATTAAAGTATATGGACACTTTATTTTTACATTGATTTATAAATATGCCTTCTTCACTTCCACTGATGGAATAAAAACAGTTAAGTAAACCTGATGGTGCAGGTGCCATTTTGCTACCAGAACTACCCTCTTCCCCTACCCCTCCAATGAAAAGAGATTTGTTTGAGATAATAACCTTTTTTTTTTCTTTTTCAAACTGAGCACAGAGGATATCCTCTGGAGTTCTATCTAATTTTCAAATCGTATGAATATTTTTCATTTAAAATTTGTTGCAAAGTATATTAAATTCCTAAATACATGAAGGTAGGATGATTCAGGGCCTTGAGGTAAAAAAAATAGTTAAGTTCGATTCTGTCTTTGATTCATATTGGCTGTGTGCTCCCGGAGAGTGAATTAACCTCAAGTACAACTCTCTTAAGATCCCATGTTATAAATGTGTTGTTAATTTATGTTAATGGAAGAAGTTTGAAGCTGGGACAGCTCTTACTGAGTGGAATCACAAGCATGTATATTTGCGTGGATATCTTTATATCTATCTATTCATCTACTTATGATCTATCTATATATTATCTATCTAGCTATTTCTACACATGTGCAAATGTATATATACATATACATATGTAGATATACACACATGCATCTATACCTATACGTACATATATAATATATGTATGTCTGTGTGTTATGTATGTATGCAGATTTATGTGTCGATTCATGTATAAATTATGTGTTCATATACACATTTCTTGTTGTTTAGTCATTTTCAGTCAAGTGCAACTCTCTACAACCACATTTGAGTTTTCTCGACAAAGATAATCATTTGCCATTTCCTTCTCCAGTTCATTTTACAGATGAGGTAACTAGGGAAACAGGGTTAGCTGACTTGCTCGGGGTCACATAGCTAGTAAGCGTCTGACACCAGATTTGACTCAGGAAAATAAATCTTCCTGATTCCAGACCCAGCTTTCTATTCACTGTACTTCCTAACTGTCCCATATTTGTATATAGGCGTATATTTATTTGTGTGTGTAGACCTATATGTAATCAGGTTTTGTTTGCATTTCTCAAACCTGTATAAATAAAACTATAAATAGCTAGCAGCTGTTGAAAGATTAGGTTCCTTTCCCCTTTTTCCTATATTATTTATTTATAATGTTAAATTTAATCATCACATGCATCCTAGTTTTTTTTTTTTTTTTTTAAAGAATCTGGCAATAAAAATACCCATCAAATATTGAAGTCAAAGTTAAAAATAATGAAACTTCCTAATATATTCTTTTGTCATTTCATTTCCTTTGCTTTTAACTCACACTTTTTGGGGTATTTTGAGCTCAAAAGTGTGGAAATGATTTTAAACAAAGATTGTGTCCAATATATAAATACATACACACACACATAAAGCAGTATTTCATACATGTTTCACATGGTGCCCAGTAAATATACATAAATATATGAAAACAGCTTCGCTGATTCAAGGCCAGCCTAGAAATCACAAGACCGAGAGTCAATTGATTTTCCACACACATTCTGACTATTTGATTTTTGATAAGTTGTCTTAGGCAACAAAGAAATTGTCTGTAGCAATAACATCAAGGTGTGAAGTATGTGTCTACTTGTGAATATGTGCATACATTTATGCATGTGTATCTATTAATGTGTAATGGAAATAAAAGCAGACTGTGATATTTGCCTCTGTTCTCTATCTGTACATACATATATAATATATGCACAAATATACGCATGTATACACACATATATATGTTTACACATATGTTGTTGTGTATATATATATCCATATATTCGTATGTGTGTTTTTATATACAGCCGTGTGTGTGTGTGTATGTGTGTGTGTGTGTGTGTGTGTGTGTGTGTGTGTGTGTGTAGGAATAGTTCTCCTGACATGGTACTATTTAGGCTTGTAGCTTCTCAGGCTAGATAAGGGAACTGACATCAATTACCAAGCATGGTGTTTCATAGTTGGTTTTTTTCTTTTTTAATCAAGGAAAGATGGTGATAGCTGGGCTTAGGTGGCATAAAACACTTTTGAATCAAAGTCTAAGTCTTGTTCCTCTAGCTCGTTGGCAGTGTCCCATGACACCATATCAAAGTGAACATTTCTTAGCTTGATTAGAAATTCAGTGAGAATGGCAGCTGCGAGTGTCTTTTGCAGTTACATTGTTTCTCTGGAATCCATATGGCAGAAATCACATAACACAATTTCCCTTAGACCAAGGACAGTTCCTATAGGCAGGTTGTTCTCAAAATGACGCTCTCTCTCTTTGCCTCCACAGGTTTTCACCCGCCATATTTTTCTACCTGACTAGTATCATGCCATCGTTATGGCTCCTGGAAATGCATCATGAGACCCAGGTAATTTCTTTAGGTAATTAAGATCGTTAATAGAAATGCAGCCTTTATCAGACAAGCCTCTGAGACCCATCCCAATCTGATTGTCTATAGGAATATATTTCTCTGGGAGACCCTGGTCATAATCGTCGATAATAACTCAAAGGTAGTTATTTAATAACACAATGACAGTCAACAAAAGCAAGTTATCCCATTCAGAATCTCAGCCCAGAAGAGTGTCACGTTCCTTTCCTATAACATATTTACAATCCCTCCCAATTCTTTGTATATTGTAATGAAAGGAATACTATCTCTGTAGTCAGAGTTCAAATCCCACCTTTGAAAATCACTACCTTTGTGACTGGGGGCAGATCTTACATCCCTGAGCCCAGTTCACTCAGGTATAAAAGGAAAGCATATGAGAAAGGGACACCAAACTCCCTTTAAACTCTTCATCTAAGATGCTATTATTTTTGGATAACATGGATTTATTGACATTCTTCCTGGAAGTCACATATAAAAATTAGGATTACTAATCCTAATGTAAACAAATGATCCTAACTCTCACACTAATCACTTTTCATTTTTAGCAGATCCATGATTCTTCTGGGCTTCCAGATCTGCTGCTCTTTCCAATGAACAATGGGAAATAAGATTATTTTTAATATAATAATAATAATAATTATAATATTATTAATTAAATGCTGTGCCCCAAACTATATATGATATCACAAATAAGACTGAATGAAGGCTGAACAAAACAGAAGAATAAGCATCCTTATTCTGCATGACAGACTAAAGGAAGGAATATATATCCACTTGTTATAAGTAATAATTCGATTAACAGAAATAATTCTAAATGTCTATTACTAAGAATCACACCAAAAGTAAGAAAGTAAGAAAAAATAAAAACTAGTATTTATATTGAATTTTCAAGTTTGCAAATAATTTTCCATTTATTATTATTTCATTTTCTTCTAACAACAACCCTGGGAGATGTGTTATTTTAGTTATCCCACTTTTGCAGATAATAAAATTGAATCTCAGAGAGATTAAGAATCTTGCCCAGAAACACATAACTAGTAAGTATCTAAAGTAGAACACGAATTCAGTATTAGTGATAATGACCCAGTTCTAAACCATCCTGGCAGATTGGGATTGCATTGTAAGATATAGTTACTATATGCTTAATTGTGTTTCTTTGTACCAATGATGAAGGGCCAGTTGGGAGAAGAACATTATTGTTTTTCTCCCAGAATTGACTGGGAATCAATGAAACCTTCCAGATTATATAAGAGAGTGTTAGGTAAAATTTTTAAATGGTGAGGAATAAATCTACTTTAAAGGTAAAAATAGTGTACATTGAAATCCTGATTTATCTTCACTTTGAAACTGATTCCCATGAATTTTGTTAAAAATGGAAAACAGACTGGGTAACATGCTAATTACCCACATCTGGCAATAGAAATCTAGCAATACAAAACTGTGGGCTTCCCCATTTCATTTCTACTGGGGATAGAATCAAAGGGTTGGGGAGAATGAGATGATTAGGCCTTGTTATTGATAGAGATTGAAAAATCCCACCAGGTTGAGGTTCTGTGGAGGAAATAAATGGGGTCTCTACTGCTTTTGTTCCCATCCTCAGAGGGAACTCAGTGGGGAAAAGGAATAAAAAAATCACAACTAAATAACTAAAAAATCTGTACTTTGAGAAACTTCACGATGAAAGTTGTTTTCTTTTCTGTTTAATTCTGCATGCAATTCCAAGATCTCTAAATGTGTGAATGCGTGCATGGATGTGTATATGTCACATATAGGTTAGCTTCGCAGAGGAATTTTGAAATTCCTCAATCCCACAAAAGCTGTTGTTTCTTTCTTTCTTTCTTTTTTTTCAGCAGCTTGTAAAATTTGCATTGGCTGCAACACTGCTCTCAAGCGGCCTGCTGCTATTCGTCTCCAGCCCACGCCTCTCCCCTCTTTCTGCTCTCTCCATCCTGAGCATCTGCCTATATTAAACACACACACACACACACACACACACACACACACACACACACACACACACGAGTTCTCTCACAAATACAAATTCCTGTGAAAATGGAAACCCAAATATGATTTCACTGCACTTCTGGTAGAGTAAATTTTGGCCCCTAACCAAATGATGGATGGGATACAAGTTTTTTCAGGCAGGAGAAAAAAGAACAACACATTAAATTAAGTATTTAACCAAAAAGCCCCTCCTTCCTTTTTTTTTTTTTTTTTAAAGAAAAACAATTTTCCTAATAAGAAATGTCATTGGCCATGAGACCATCACATTTAATCTGTCCAATTTTCCAGAAGGTCGTCTTAACGCCAGGAACATTTATAATGGGCATTTCAAGTAAGATCAGATACAATGATTGCCTGGGATTTAGTTCAATTGGATTGAAATTTAGTTCCATTCAGTTCAATTCAATGAATATTATTAAGCACCCAAGATATTCTAAGCATTATACTGGGCTCTAGAGAAAATAAGAAAATATAAAAATGTCCTCCCTTTAAGAAGTTTACTTTCTAGTGGTGGTTTCAGGGTGCTGGGAAGCGTAATTGTATACATTGACAGGAAAATACAAAATGCCGTCTAGATTTTTCATTGGCAATACTATAGGGAACTCTCAGTGTTGTGCTGGTAAATGTTTAATGACTAGCTCTTTGTGGGAGGGGAAAAACCTCCAACTATCTGCAGAACACACTTTAAGTCTAATCTGTTTCATTAACATTCTTTCTATAACTTTCTCAAGTCTAGACAAAGCAATAAATTAAGCCCTGATTTATTAACATTTGTCAGTGTCTGAAAAGTAAATCTTATAGTGAAAATTTAACAATGGGCTTTTGTGAACTGGTGTAAACTGGCTCCAGCATATACCTGACACTCTGCTGTAAGGAAACTCCAACTACTGGTCCAGATTTTTCTCAGCAACTTCTAGTCCTAGAGATTTGGAAAGAACATTGAGAGATTAATTGATTTGCCCAAATCAAACAACCAAGGTGTGTCAGAGGCAGAACTGGAACCCTCTCTGATTCTAAGCTCAGATCTCTACACACTACACCACCAGAGGCTTCTCAAGGTAGATATAAAGAAAAAAACAAATACTTTTCTGTGGAAATGGAAAAAAGTACTAAACTCTGGGGCAATTAGGGCAATTAGGAAAGTCCTCTAGAAAGTGAAAACTTTTGAGTTTAGCCTTGGAGGGAGCTGGATGGCTTCTGATTTACGGTTTTGTGGAGCTGTTCTCACAGGGAGAGACAAGTAGATTTTTCAACATTTTCAACAGATCTGTGATCTCATCAAGATAGATACTAGCTCAGTGGTTCAGACTGCAGCCTTTCCAGATGTTCTCATCTTGAACGCCTCTTGTCCATATTCTCAAATAATGATCATAGACAATCCATACAACATAGAGACCTCCTACTTCATAGGATTAAAAATCAGTCTCCTCACTATATCACTGCAAGATTACAAATGAGGCAAATGAAGCCCAGAGAAGTCACATATAAAAATTAGGATTATTAATCCTGATATAATCAAATGTTTCTAACTCTCACATTAATCACTTTTCATTTTTAGCAGAGCCACGATCCTTCTGGACTTCCAGATCTGCTGCTCTTTCCAGTGAACAATGGGAAATAGAATTCTTTTTAATGTAATAATATCTTTCTTAATGTTTTCAAAATACAGGTAACGATGCTTTCCAGCATCCATTCTTGCAAAATCTTGTGTTCCAATTTTTTCTTCCTCCTTCTCCCTTTTCCTTCTCCCCTACAGAGCAAATAATTCAATAAAGGTTACAAAAATAACATTCTATTGCTTAGGACCCAGGCTCACTCTTATCCCTGATTTCACTACACTCTCACTATTTCCCCCAGACATTTCTGTTCATTTATTTATATTTTCCAGTTTTACTCATAAAGAGGATGTCAGTCCTGCTATGACTCAGTCCTTTCAGTAACATATTAGCTTATTAATTGTTGAATAAAAAGCACACATTTAGAGTACCAGTGGTTCAATTAATATTAATAGATGGTTTAAGAGCCATTTGGAAAGACTGCAGCTATTATTTCCTTTTAATGGACTGAAAAACATTTGTGTTGTGGGCTACTGTGGCCAAAGTGTGATACAATGGTAAAGTTGCTGGATTTGACAGCAGGGGTCTCAAATTCTCACATTGGCTCTGCTCTTTGTTTCTTGTGAGACGTTGGACAAGCAAATTAATCTATTCAGGCCCCAGCTTTTTTTAAATAATAGCTTTTTATTATAAAAATATATGAATATATAGTTTTCAGCATTCACCCTTGCAAAACTTTGTGTTCCAAATGTTTCTCCCTCCCTTTTCCCCAATCCCCTTACACAGACAAGAATTGATCCAATATATGTTACACATGTACAATTTTCCTATACATATTTGCACAGTTATCACGTTGAACAAGAAAAAAAACGGTCAAAAAGGAAAAAAAAATGAGAAAGACAACAAAAAGCAAGGAAACAACAACAAAAAGTGAGAACACTATGTTTTGATTCACATTCAGTCCTCTCTCTGGGTGTAGATGGCTCTCTCCATAATAAATGTATTGAACACCTCATATTTGAAAAAAGCCACATCCATCAGAATTAATCATCTCATAATCTTGTTGTTGTTGTGTACAAAGTTCTCTTATTCTACTCAATTCATTTAGCACCAATTTATGTAAATCTCTCCTTACCTTTCAGAAATCATCCTGGTGATCACTTTTTTATAGAATAATAGTATTGTATAACATTCATATATCAGATCTTATTCAGCCATTCCCAATTGATGTGCTTTCACTCTGTTTCCAGTTCCTTGCCACTACAAAAGGGGCTGCCACAAATATTTTTGCAAATGAGGGTCCTTTTCCCTTTTTTGATGATCTCATTGGGATATAGGTCTGATGGAAACACTGCTGGATCAAAGGGTATGCATACTTTGATAACCCTTTGGGCATAGTTCCAAATTGCTCTCTACAGTGGTTATATCAGTAGATCCACCAACAATGGATAAATATCCCTGTTTTCCCACATCCCCTACAACATTTATCATTATCTTTTTCTGTCATTTTAGCCAATCTGAATGGTTCATAGTGGTACCTCACAATTGTCTTCATTCGCACTTCTCAAGGTGATTTAGAGCATTTCTTTCATATGACTAGAAATGGTTTTAATTTCTTCATTTAAAAATTGTCTATTCATATATTTTGATCATTTATCAGTTGAAGAATGGCTTGTATTCTTACAAATTCTGCATATATTTTAGAAATGAAGACTTTATCAGAACACTTGGATGTACATTTTCCCTAGTTTTGTGCTTCTCTTTTAATCTTCTTTGCATTGGTTTTGTTTGAAGAAAAAATTAATTTAATATAATCAAAATTATCCATTTTGCATTTCATATTGTACTCTAGTTTTTCTTCAGTCATAAATCTCTTCCTTCTCCACAGATCTGAAAGGTAGACTATCCTTTGTTTTTTTAAATTTGTTTATAGTATCACTATGTATAAACTTTCAATCTATTTCAACCTTATCTTGATATAGGCTGTTAGGTGTTGGTCATTTTTCCTGGCAATTTTTGTAAATGGTGAATTCTTATTACAGAAGTTGGACTCCTTGACTTTAACACTAGATTAATGTAGTAATTGATTATTGTGTCGTGTGAACCTAACCTATTCCACTGATCAGTTACTCTATTTCTTAGCCAGTACCAAATGGATTTAATGACTATTGCTTTATAATGTAGCTATAATATTATTATATTAATATATTATACATAACATGTTAATATACAATATATGAATACAATAATATACAAATAATATACTATTATTATATATTATATGTCATAATATGTAATATTATAAATATAATAATATAATATAGCTAAGCCATCTTCATTTGCATTTTTTTCATTAATCTCACTGAAAGTCTTGACCTTTTGTTCTTCTAGATGAACTTGGTTATTTTTTCTAGTTCTCTAAAGTAGTTTCTTGGCTGTTTCTTGGTATAGCATTGAATAAGTAGATTAATTTAAGTAGAACTGTCACTTTTATTTTATTAGCTCAGCCTATCCACGAGCACTTGGAATCTTCCAGTTATTTAGATTTGACTTTATTTGTGTGGAAAGTGTTATGTAATTTTGTTCATATAGTTCTTGACTTTGTCTTGGCAGGTAGACTCCCAAATATTGTATACTATCTACAGTTATGAAATTTCTCTTTGTATCTCTTGTTGCTGAACTTTGTTCATAACATATAGAAATGCTGATCATTTATGTGGATTTATTTTGTACCCTGCAGCTTTGCTAAAGTTGTGATTTTTTTCTAGAAGTTTTTAGTTGATGATGAGTGATGATTAGTACTCTGATTCTCTTAATTTCTTTTTCTTCTCATTACTAAAGCCAACATTTCTAATACAATATTGAATAGTAATGGTAATAGTGGGCAAACTTGTTTCACCTCTGATCTTATTGAGAATGCTTCTAGTTTATCCTGATTACATACGATGCTTCCTGATGGTTTTAGATAGATGTTATTGACAATTTTAAGGAAAACCTCATTTAAACCTATATTCTCTAGTGTTTTTAATATGAATGGAAACTGAATTTTGCCAAATGCCTTTTCTGAATCTATTGAGAAAATCATATGATTTCTATTAGTTACTGATATAATCAATTATGTTAATACCTTTCCTAATTAGTTACTGACAATCAATTATGCTAATAGCTTTCCTAATATTAAACCAATCCTACACTTTTGGTATAAATTCTACTTGATTATGGTGTATTATCCTGGTGATATGTGGCTTTAATCTCTTTACTAATATTTCATTTAAGACCTTTGCATCAATATTCATTAGGGAAATTGGACTATAATTTTCTTTCTCTGTTTTGACCCTATCTGGTTTGGTACCAGCCCCATATCTGTGTCATAAAAGAAATTTGGTAGGACTCCTTCTTTCCCCATTTTTCCATATAGTTTGCATGCTATTAGAATTAATTATTATTGAAAGTCTGGTAGAATTCATTTGTAAATTCATCTGGCCCTGGAGATTTTTTTCTTAGGGAGCTAATTAATAGCTTGTACAATTTCTTTTTCCAAAATTGGACTATTTAACTAACTTATTTTATCTTCTGTTAATTTGGGCAATTTATATTTTTGTAAGTATTCATCCTTTTCACTTAATTATCAGATTTATTGGTATACAATTGAGGAATATATCTGATAATTATTGCTCTAATTTCTTCTTCATTGGTGGAAAATTCTCTCTTTTCATTTTTGATATTGGAAATATGATTTTCTTCTTTTCCTTTTTTAAATCAAATTAAAAATTGATCTATTTTGTTGGATTTTTAAAATAAAAACCAATTCTTAGTTTTGTTCATTAGTCCCAATAGTTTTGTTACTTTCAATTTTATTAATCTCCCCTTTTCAGAATTTCCAAACTGGTATTTAATTGGGAGATTTAATTTGTTCTTTTTCTAATGTTTTTGCATGCTCAATTCATTGATCTTCTCTTTCTCTATTTTATTTAAGTAAACATATAGAGATATAAAATTTTTGGTAAGAACTGCTTTGGCTGCATCCCATAAATGTTGGTATGTTGCTTCACTATTGTTATTCTTTTGGATAAGATTATCAATTTTTTTATGATTTGTTGTTTCACCCACTCATTCTTTAGCTTTGGATTACTTAGTTTCCGATTAATTTTTGATCTATTTGTTCCTGATCATTTATTACATGTAATTTTTTATTGCAACATGATCTGAAAAAGATGTATTTACTAATTTCTGCCTTTTTACATTTTATTTTGAGGTATTTATGCCCTAATACATGGCCAGTTTTTGTGTAAGTTCCTCGTTCTGCCAAAAAAAAAGTATATTCCTTTCTGTCCCCATTCAATTTTCTCCAAAGGGCTATCAAATTTAACTTTTCTAAAATTCTATTTATAATGTAGCTATAATATTATTATATTAATATATTATACATAACATGTTAATATACAATATATTAATACAATAATATACAAATAATTATCTTCTTTCTTGTTTATTTTGTGGTTCAATTTATCTAGTTCTGATAGAATGAAGTTGAGATCCCCTACTTATATATTTTTGCTGTCTTTTTCTTCTTGAAGCTTTCTTAACTTCTGTAGGAATTTGGATGCTACAACACTTGGTGCTTATATGTTTAATTTTGGTATTACCTCATTATTTATGGTATCTTTTATTTTTTTATCTCTTTTAATCAGACCTTTTGCTTGATCTGATATCAGGATCACTACCCCTGCTGTTTGTTTCTTCAATTGAAGCATAATAGATTCTGCTAAAGCCTTTTACCTTTATGCTGTATGTATCACTGCTTTAAATGTGTTTCTTTTAAAAATCACATTGTAGGGTTATGGCTTTTAATTCATGCCACTATCTACTTCCATTTTATGGAAGAGTTCATCCTATTCACATTCACAATTCATTAAAATTATTATGTATTTCCTGCAATCTTATTTTTCCCAAGTTATACTTTTTTCTTTCCTTTCCCCCTTTCCCTCCTCCCCTGTATTTTGCTTCTGACCACCACCTCCCTCATTTTGGCATCTCCTTTTACAGACCCTCCTCCTTTATTATCCCTTTTCCCTGTACTTTTGTTCTCCCTTCTATTAGCCTCCCCTCTTTCTTTCCCTATTGTTCTCTTACTTCCCTATAGGTTGAGAAAAGTTTCTCTCTGAACAAAATCTTATGAGATTAAGTTTCTCACAATGCTCACTTCCCTTCTTTCCTTCAGCTATAATAGATCTTTTTTGCCTCTTCATGTGATGCAATTTAACCCATTTTACCTCCACTTTCTTTTTCCACCCACTTTCTTTTTTATTTCATTACAGTAAAGTCAAATTATACACCCTCTAAGTACACCCTTAATAATGATACAGTTCTCAAGAGTTAAACATATTATCTTCCTGTATAGTGATGTAAAAATTTTAAACTTTAAAAAACATAGTTGTTTTTCTTCTCTTTTTATGCTTCTCTTGAGTATTGTATTTGAAGATCAAATTTTCTGTTCAGCTCTTGTCTTTTCATCAAAAATAAATAAAAATTCCCTATTTCATTGAATGCCCATCTTTCCCCCTGAAAGATAATCCTTAATTTTTCTGGGTACTTGATTTTTGACAGCAGTCCAAGTTCTTTTGCCCTCCAGAATATCATATTCTAGTACCTTTGATCCTTTAAAGTGGAGCTCTAGGTCCTGCAGAATCCTGATTATGGGTTCTTGATATTTGAATTGTTTCTGACTGCTTGCAGTATTTTTTTCTTTGATCTGACATTTCTGGAATTTAGTTATGATATTTCTTGGAGTTTTCATTTGGGGTCTCTTTCAGGAGGTGATCCTTAGATTCTTTCAATGGCTATATTACCTTCTGGTTCTAGTACACCAGGGTAATTTTTCTTAATGATTTCTTTTTTTTTCCCCTGAGGCTGGGGTTAAGTGACTTGCCCAGTGTCACACAGCTAGGAAGTGTCTGAGACCATATTTGAACTCGGGTCCTCCTGACTTCAGGGCTTAATGATTTCTTGAAAGATGTTGTCTAAGCACTTTTTTCATCATGGTTTTCAGGTAGTCCAGTTATTCTTAGATTGTCTCTGATGGGTCTATTTTCCAGGTCAGTTATTTTTTCCAAGGAGATATTTTACATTTTCTTCTATTTTTTATTTTTATTTTTTGGTTTTGACAGATTCTTAATGTCTTGCTGAATCATTTGCTTCCATTTGTTCAATTCTAATTTTTAGTGAATTATTTTCTTCTGTTAGCTTTTTTATTTATCTACCTTTGCATTTGGTCCATTAAACTTTTACATTAGTTGTTTTTGTTCATTGAATTTTTTCCATTTCACAAATTCTGTTTTTCAAGGAGTTGTTTTCTTTTCCTAACTCACCAAAACTATTTTAAGGGCTGATTTTTTTTCAGACAATTTCTGTGTTTCCTTTTCCAGAGCTCTGATTTTCTTTTCCCAGTTTTCTTCTAACTCTCCTTTAGGATCCTTTTTGAATTCTTCCAAGAGAGCCTTTTGGGATGGAGACCAGCTTATTTCACACTTTGAGGGTTTATCTGGAGACATTTTGCCTTTAGTGTCCTTGGGGTTTGAGGCCTGTTCTTCCCTGTCTCCATTAGAGCTATCTATGGACAGAGATTTTTTTTTTGCTTTTTTCCTTATTTTTACAAGTTGAGGTCTGTTATTAGTGGAAAGGAAGATTGTTCCAAGCTTCCTCTACAAATGGCAGTAGCTTTGTGCTACCCTGCCTTCCTTATTGTACTGGATAAGTATGACCAACTCCCATTTATTATCCTGGCGTTCAGGAGCTCACTTTTGCCTTCTATAATTGTATTAGATGTCTCACAGCTAGTCTGCTGATGTACAGGCTTCTGAACCAGGACAAAGTAGCAAATGCTGCTGTATTTTGGCTAAGAGTCTCCCTTGAAATACTCCCTACATGCTGGGAGTTTTCTGCACTGGGTTTCCCTGTTTCTCTGTGTTGCAGCAGCCTTCCCCCCCATCCCACAATTGAGATAGACATATCCTGAAGTTCTTCCAAAATATCTTTTGCTGGAAATTTGTTACACTCCAAATATTTGTGGGTTCTGTCACTCTAAAACCTGTTCAGAGCCTTGATCTGGTATTGATCTGAGGGAAGCAAGGAACAGCTCAGACAAAGACCTGTCTACTCCCTGCCATCTTGTCTCCATCCTTTGCCTCAGTTTTTTTTTTTTAATCTTGCAAAACAAAAGTTGGGATAGGTGGCTTCTGAAGTCATTTCGATTTCTAAGTCTATAACCTTACAATGGTGAAACCCACCAAATGGTGAGATGTTACCTGTGTACCTCAGCTAGGTCTTGAAGGGCAGTCTCTCATCAGGGACTTCATGTATACATACAAACATACATAGGTCTAGGTGTATGTGTATGTGTATATATATACATATATACATATATATATGTATTTATATATACATACATATATATATGTATATATATATATTTCATTAGTTTGGGTAATTCTCTGATGAGAAAACTTCCTTAAATAATACAGATCAACATTTTCTCTGCAATTTAAATTCTCATAAGTTTTGCCAGAGCACTGAGAATTTGTGACTTGCCCAAAATTACAAACCCTCCATGTAGTTTTTATGTAAAATTTTTCTTGTCTTCTTGCCTCTTTTCAGTGACCAAATAAAGCCTTTTCTCATTCTAACTTGCAATATTTCTTTCTCTGGTGTACTTATGCCAACAAATGAAATCTTACACTGTTTTTTTTTTTTGGATTCAGTGGCTCAAGGTAAGATACTGACCATGATATAGTGATCAACAGGAACATGGCCTTAGAATCCAGAAACTTCATGGAGAAGCTATCAGATTCAAACATCTTATACAAAATCTGACATGCAAATAAGCTAGGAAACCATTACAATAATTTAGGGGAAGGGTATCAAGGGCATGAACTAAAGTGGGAGTTATGTTGAGTGGTGAGGAGTTACATGAGAGAGATGTTGGAATTATGATTGCTTAATATTTGAATTAATATATGTAAAACATGTTTGTAATTATGACATTGTATCTATGTATGTATATTACATGTATACCCATATATGTGTATATATACATATATGTGTATGTATGTGTGTATGTATGTATATATATATATATATATATATATATATATATATATATATATATATATATGTATATATTTCAGTATTGCAGTAACCAAAAACTGAATACAAGTAGCGAGAGGGACTTCAATCAAACTGATATAATGAAAAACTACAATACGGGCACTGAGGCCCTCTTCGAGACGGTAAGGGATTTTTCTCTTTCCTTTATTAAAAGATCTAGTCATCAATGATAAGTTATCTTTATATAGTATTACTAAAATAGATTTCTTATTGAACTAAATAATCAAAAAGTACCTATTAAGCACCTCTTTTGTGCCAGACATTATATTTGCTTATGGAGATACAAATATATAAAGAATGAAATAATTCCTGTTCTCTGTAAAGCTTACATTTTATTGAGGGAACCAACAAGGACATAGAGAAACATGTGCGATATAAAAATAAAGTTAATAAGTTAATATACAACGCAGTTTAATGCAAAGGAGTCAGAGTGAGCACTAAAAATAAATGAGAAAAGATATCATGGCCCAAACCACCTTTTTTTTTTTTTTTTTTTTTTCCTGAGGCTGGGGTTAAGTGGGGTTAAGTGACTTGCCCACGGTCACACAGCTAGGAAGGGTTAAGTGTCTGAGACCAGATTTGAACTCAAGTTCTCCTGACTTAAATGCTGGTGCTCTATTCACTACATCATGCAGCTACTCCCAAACCTCTTCTTAAAGGAAGAGAGAGATTCTGTGAGACAAGTAAGGAAGGGGTGCTTTCCAGGGACAGAGGTGTTTGATGAGAAGAAAATGGAAAAGGGAGTTTGCCAGGTCCCAGAGAACTGGAGGGAAAGGTGGTATGGGACATTTAAAGCAGAACAGCTTAGACTAAAGGCAAGAGGGAGCCACCAGAGTTGGGGGAGTATGGGAATCAATTGGTGAGAGTTATATATAAAAATGTACCTTGACAGCAATATGGAATATGGGATGTCAGCAATGTGGAATGATGGAGTGGGAAGATCTCTTCCTGTGGGAAGATATTTGGGACAAGAAAACCAATTCTGGGGGCTTTTATTATCATCTAAGTGAGAGATATTGAGGGTGTGTGAATGGGTTCTTTTGAGAGAAACTGCAATATTGCTCAGCTGATTGACCAAATAGGTGGATGTTTTCTCCAGTGATGGACCCATCTGTACCTGCTCCTCCCAGGTGACCCTTGCCATTGTTCTCCCAGAACTTCATCATTGGAGTTCAGCCACTATGTTGAATGGGGAGAATCTGTGTGCAAGGCATAGTGCTAGGTACTGGGAAAGATAGAATTTAGATGCGACAACCCTTTTCCTTACAGTAACCAGGGGACCACAAATGTTTCCATTCCTCTCACAAACTCATTAATTCTGAGACTTTTTCATCTGGCCATAATCTTGTTATCCCATCTTTCCTCATGCTTTACAATCCTAAACTCTCTTCTTTGCTTTCAGCCTGACCTCCAACTATCTCATCCTCTGTTCTTCCACAGTTAAGTCTTAAACCTGAATGTCCCCGTAGGTATCTTAGACCTGACATGTCAAAAACAGAACAAATTATCTTTCTTCTCAAGCTGCTCCTGCCAACTCTCCTTTTCTGCCAAGGGCACGGAGGCCCTCAACCTCAGGTTATCCTGGACTTGCCCCATATATAGACTCTCTTGTCATCTTCCTGTTTCAACCTTCCACTTTTTTCACATACACCCCATCCTCTGACCTCACACAGCTGCTCTCTGGGACTGGTTCCTCGCTACATTGCTGGATTATCACAAGAGCTCTCTGGGTAGTTTCACTGCCTCAGGTCTCAGCCCACTCCCATCCATTCTTCACTCAACTGCTAAAGTGATTTTTTTAAAAGCCCAGTCTGATTGTTGCTCCCTTACTCAATAATCCCTTTGGGGTAGCTAATGAAGCCAAATGATGCAGTGGATAGAGTGCTGGACCTGGAGTTACAAAGACTTAGCTTTCTGAGCTCAAATCTGGTGTGACCATGAGCATGCCCCTTGCCTCAGTTTCCACATCTGTAAAATGACCTGGAGAAGGAAATGACAAAATCTGGTATCTTTGCCAAGAAAATCTTAAATTTGGTCAGTCAAACTGCCTCAAAATGACTAAACTGCAAATACAAGTGTTATACTACTTGTACAAATGAGGAAACCAAATGTCAGAAGGGTGAAGAAACTTGAAGAATTTCATCCAGTACCTGGAGAAGTTGAATAACAAATATAAGTGGATACAGCCCAAATTACAGCTTGGCTGTAATTAAACAAATTAGCATCAAAGCTTGGCCCTGGTAATGATGACCATAACAACTAATATTTATGTAAGTTTTATTATGTGTCAAATACTTTACAACAATTACCTCACTTGATCCTCATAACAACTCTGGGAGGTAAGGACTAATATTGTCCCCATTTCATAAATGGAAGGACTGAGACAATCAAAGATTAAATGATCTGTCCAGGGTCACACAGCTAGTGTAGATTTGTACTCAGGTCTTCCTGACTTTAGGCCTGATGCTAACCACGCCCTTTAAAAATCTGTGTGACTGGGCAAACTTATTTCACTCTTCTGAGTCTGTTTTTTTCCCTTTTAAAATGTGAGCATTTAACTAGATCAGAGTACTTAAACTTGTTATTTTAGATATGTATTTTAAAAATTATATTTTGATAGAATTTGCTTCCTTTATAATCCCATTTTCTATATGTAAAACATGACTGAAATCTCCCTAGGTTAGTGTAGGACACAAAAATATATAGAAGCCCAGGACTAGAAAATCTCAAAGGACTCTTCCAGCTGTGGCTTTTATTGTACAACCCACAGCATGTTTGAGGGGCTGTTTGTCCTCTGCCACTATAGGAGTCGGAGAAGAGGGAGACCAGATCTTTGTGAATTGTGCAGTGAAGAAAATGTTGCCTTTTAAACTTAGAAAAAAAATACCATTCAATTTTCCACAGCAACTCTCACTTGGAATTTGGACTTTGGGGGATTTTGTTAATATATTTTGTCTAATGACCATGTTCTGGGGAACAATGGGTAATATAGAATGAGTTTTAAGCAAAGATTTGGATATATGATTATGTAATTGGCTGAACAATCACCATGATATACAGAGCCAACTAGCGAATGAGGGACTTCAGTGACTTGATGGCCACAAGTTAGGAGAGGGAACCTTTTGTTTTCTTCTTAATTATGTTTTTACTTGTTATCCATTAGTGTCTTCTGAAGTAAGAAATAGAATGCATTTGTATTTTTAAATGATCACTTTTCATTAAGTAGATTGAAATTAAACAACATACCCCTAAGAAGTGCAATTGTCATTCAGTTTTCAATGAAATACTGATGGGAGACATTGGCAGAGAGCACCTTGGGTGGATGACATCTGTCTGCTGGAATTGTTTGCGACCCTCCTGTTTATGTGGTCTTTCTATTAAACAGGCCAAACATTTTGTCAATAATTTATCAACTGTGTGTGAGGAAGTCTGGACGTTGGGACTCCACCAGACCTTCTTGTTATTGCTGATAATTGGAAGATGGCTTCTACCTATTGGTGGTGAAATCACACGAGACCAGCTATCTCAACTTCTCCTCATATTTGTGGGCACTGCGGCTGACATACTTGAATTTACTAGTGAGACTCTGGAAGAAAGTAATGTGAGGTAAGGAAGCGGCATTCTTGTGAAGACTTAGTGTACATTTGGAAAGGGAGATCTTATTTTATATCAGGCACAGACATAGTTTTTTTTTTTTTCTTTTCCATATCAAATGCCATGCTCCATATTGCTGTTCCTCACACACAACAGTTCATCTTCTCCCTCCACATCTTTGCTCAGGCTATCCTGAGTGAGTGCCTGGAATCTACTCACTCTTCATAGTTACTTCTTAAAATCCCTAGTTTTCCTCAAAGCTCAGTTCAAGAGTTACTTTCTGCTAAAGCCATTGGTAATCAATGTTTGCATCCATGCACAGACATTAGGGTATGTGTACATAGAGATATGCTGTATATTATATACATATAAATATACATGCATATATCCATGTATAATGTATTTATTATATATGCATTTATATTTATTATATATATTCACATTATACTTATATATGTGCATATTATCTCCTCCTATAAACTAAAAACTTATTGAGAGTTGGGTTTATTTTTTTCGTTATATCCTCTACACCTGAAATACTTTCAAGCACATGATACATTCTCATTGATTGACTGATTGAAAATAGTGGCAACTGAGAAAAAATAAAATTAATGTTAAGAAGAAAATAATCACATTAGTGAACATATATACATACAGATATTATTTAATACTACATAACATTCATACATACATTTAGATGAGAAGAAGCCCAGTTTAATGAATAGAGAACATCTTTAAAGTCAAGAAAAGCCCATTAGAGTCCCTTTTCTCACCCATTCTGGCTGCCTGACCTTGAGCAACTCATTAGGACTCTTAGTATTCTCAACAACTCATTAAGACTCTAAGATGCAAAGAAGGTGCTGACCTGAATTGGTAGAGGGACTTTGCTCACTTGAGAGTTCCTTATACTAATGAATTCATGGGTACAGTCATTATATGATTTTATATAATACATAAATACACACGTGTGCAAATTTTTCTATATGTCTGTCTATATATAGGTAAATATTTATATATATATATGTTATATAAAATAATTATAAATGCGTTGTATGGAGAGAATAGCTATGGGATGTGTGTGTGTGTGTGTGTGTGTGTGTGTGTGTGTGTGTGAGAGAGAGAGAGAGAGAGAGAGAGAAGAGAGAGAGAGAGAGAGAGAGAGAGAGAGAGAGAGAGAGAGAGAGAGACATACAGAGAAAGAGAGAGATAAACGGAGAGATTGAGATAGAGACAGAAAAAGAGAGAGAGAGAGAGAGAAAAAAAAGAGAGAGACATACAGAGAAAGAGAGAGATAAACAGAGAGATTGAGATAGAGACAGAAAAACAGAGAGAGAGAGAGAGAGAGAGAGAGAGAGAGAGAGAGAGAGAGAGAGAGAGAGAAAGATTAATTCAGACCAGCTTATAATGATCTCTCTTTTCTCAAGCTGGGTAGCTGTCTATTTTAGGTCAAAGTCTTGAGGTGGGAAAGAAGGTGGAAGGAAGCATTTCTTTATAGTCATGCACTAAATATTCCCCAGTGTGCAGGGAGAATGGGGAAGATAAACTTTGGGTTTAATCATTTCTTTAGTGTTTTAGTAATAACATTTAGCAATAGTAAATTTTGTTTTTAGTCATTTTTGCTCCAGGTGCTCAAAGACTTTTTTGGTAGAGAAGCTTATAAATTAAAATATATTGAGTTGGCAGAATGGTAGATTTCTTTCTTTTTGTCACTAGCAAATAAACTTAGAACCCATGATCACATCTGTTTATGGAACCATTTTCTTACCATTGGGATTTAAGTCTCAGACCTTGATTTTTTTCTCTTTGAGCTTGGGTTATTTTCCACAATGCTATAAAAATAAATTAGAATGAGGCTGATTTCTAAATGCGTGCTTATTATATGTTCTGCTTTTGGGGAAAAAACAAACATAAAATGACCTTTATACTTTAATTTACTGAATAAACAATATCATCTCAATTATAATAAAAAGTCACTTTAACTCACCTGCATGGGAAACATTTGTTTTCATTTATATGTATTTTTCTACAGCTCATTAAATTGATTTTTTAAAAAAACAAACAAAAGTCCTGAATTAAAGTGATATTTTGGCCTTGAAATTTTAGCATTGTTGCTATAGGCCCAATCATGTGCCCCCAGCTCTCATAGATTGCCCAAAAGATCAGAATGGGAAAGTGATGGAAATTGAATGGATCTGAATCATCTTCCAGTGAGATGTAGGAAAGAGAACTGGATTTAAAGTTAGACAACTTGAATCCAAACCTTAGTCTTGCTATTTACTAGCCTTGCTTATTTTAAAGCACATCACTTTAGGGGCCAGCTGAATGGTGCAGGGGTTCTCAAACCACGGCCTGTGGGCCAGATGCGGCCTGCTGAGGATGTTTATGTGGCCTGCGGGGTTATGGCAAATGGACTGAGGGGCGGAGACAGAGTGTGAGTTTTTGTTTTTACTATAGTACAGCCCTCCAGTAGTCTGAGGGACAGTGAACTGTCCCCCTATTTAAAAAGTTAAAGGACCACTGATAGTGGATAGAGTACTGGCCCTGAAGTCAAAAAGAAACGGAGTTCAAATCCAGACTCAGACACTTAACACTCACTAGCTTTATGACTCTGGGCATGTCACTTAATCCCAGATGTCTCACCAGAACAAATAAAATAAAAAAAAGAAAATCACTTTTCTTCTCTAGGCCTTACTTTATAAAGTAAGAAGATTGGCCTAGATCTGGGATTTATCATCTCAGGTCCATGGACTAAATTTTGATAAGAGTATTCCAACATAGTTTGTTTTCTTTATAATACTCTGTGTTTTATGTTATTTATTTAAATAAAATTGACCAGAATCCAAAGACTTTACTAGGTAGTCCAATGACTCATGATGGAACTCCTGGCCCCAAATATCTCTAATGTCCCTTTTCACTCCCCATCCCAGGAATCCACAGCTCTCCTATATACCCAGAGAGGCCAAGCAGCTTGCTTAAAATCACACAGTTAATGGCAGAGGTATGTAGTAGATCTTCTCAGTCCAAATTCAGTGTGCTTTCTTCTAAACCATGAAAATGGGTTTATTCAATTATTTAATTCATTTTGAATTAATCAGTTGTACAAATGAAAAGCCCATTGGAATGGCAGCCAAGAGAAGTGATTTTCAGTCCTAACTTTGACATTAACTGGGTATGAAATCTTTGATAGGTAATTTACTCTCATGGGGTTTCAGTTTCCTCATCTATAGAGGTTAATTTAGATATTACAATTCTGCAGTCAGTTAATCAAGCAAAAAGCTTTAAAAAAAAAACCTTACTCTGTGTCAGGCACTGTGATTACCATTGAAGACATAAACATTTCCCCAAAAAATTAAAATAAAAAAAACCTGATTCCTTCCCACAAGAAGCTAACACTTAAATGGGATTATAGTGGAAGTAGAAATGGCAGAAAGAGAACTGGGCTAGATGAAATTTACACAGAATAGATCCATGATACTATCTAGATCTTCTCAAGGTGTGAGTGGAGTAATGAGGAGAGAGAAAGAGAGAGAGAGAGAGAGAGAGACAGAGAGAGAGAGACAGAGAGAGAGAGAGAGAGACAGAGAGAGAGAGAGAGAGAGAGAGAGAGAGAGAGAGAGAGAGAGAGAGAGAGAGAGAGAGAGAGAGACCCAGAGACCCAGAGACCCAGAGACCCAGAGACCCAGAGACCCAGAGACCCAGAGACCCAGAGAGAGAATGGAAGAAAGAGCAGGCAGGAAAAAATCTCAGAGCTTCTCAAAAAATAGAGGCTACTAAGAGAACATTGATAGTTACTGACTCATATGCCTTGTTTGACATTTGTATGAATTATTTTTAATGAGAATAATCCCTACACAGATCAAGAACAAGTTGGCTCCATCTTTATCATCACACAATTGATTACAAGATTCTACTGTGTTTATTTTTGGTTGACATTTGAATCTGTAGAGCAAACTCTATCTTAAAAGTTCTTCTCTGCGCTTGCTTCGGCAGCACATATACTAAAATTGGAATGATAGAGAGTAGATTAGCATGGCCCCTGGCAAGGATGACATGCAAATTCAGGAAATGTTCCATAATTTTTTTTGAAAATTGTCCATGAATATGTGTTGAAAATAAAAAAAAAGTTTTGATAAAAAAAGTTTTCAGAAAAGCTTATCCTTTCCTCCAAACCTCATTCATATATTAAAGCAATGCAATATTTCTGGAAAGGTATCACAACAGATATAACTTGTTGACAAATCTCTAATCACTAATATCTGTTAATGCTTCAAATAATAAGGCATTTGTTTTGTGAGGGGGTTCCCAGTTCCACTTAACAGTCCTAGTTGAAGAGTTTTGTTTGTTTGTTTTACTGATCCAAATTTTTAAAGCTGGAGTCTGTGAATTTTTCTCAATATTTTAATAATTGTGTTATGATATGTTTAGTTTCCTTTGTGGTCTTAAGAATTTTATTTTATGCATTTAGAAAACACTTTGACAAAGCTTCAGCAGACTGCTTCATGGGTCCATGACAGAAAAAAATCAATAACCCCTGCTATGATTGGCGAAGTCATATAGATGCTATATTTCCAAGTGACACTGTGCTGATTTTGTAAAACCCTGAAACTTAATAAATGAGAGTTATAATCAGTTATAATCACTCAGAATTGTTGGGTCACCCACATTGGATAAAATTAAGTGGATGAAGGATGTCTATTGTCTAAATAATGCTGTATTGTCAAATAGACAGTTCATAGAGGTCATCAATTAGCTTGGAGACAGTCTGTGAATGGACAATGTGTTGAATTCAGAATTTCAGGAAGAGGAAAGTAGACTGCATTGCATTTGGTAAAGTTTGAGCTTCCATTAATGACTCAAGTATCAATGTAGACAAGGACCCATCTAGTAAATTCATGAATTTAACTGTGAAGTCATGGAATATGTCAGTCTCTGAAGGAATGAAATCAAGGATCACCCAAAAAACAATGGAGAAGATATTACCAGACTATGAGAAGTTATTACAAAAAGGAATTACCTAGTATAGCTGGGTAATGGGCAAATTAAAGAAATGTACCATTAAAAAACAAAAAGAGAGTGGATTGGTCATAGCAAGACAGAGTGAAATCTAATAGACCATATGATGATAACAATAATAATAGCAAGTACACATATATAACAATTTTTGAATCATTTTACCAATAATATCTCATTTGATCCATTGTTAACTTTCAATGTCAAGAGCAAATAAGAAGGATCCTTAACGTGTAGACCCCCTATGGTTGTCTTATTGAGGAGCATGGGCAGTGTCATACAGGCTGGGTAAGAATAGATAGGTTGTGGTTTCTGTCATTAGATAGAATGTCCATATCAATGAAATAACAGATTTATTGGTACATTGACCTAGACCAAATAATCTTTATGCTTCTATAACAGATAAATATAACAGAGATATAGATAAGGAAGAGAAGAATGGAGGTAATAGAACAAACAAATTAATAGCACGGGATGAAAGCTTCCAGGAGTATGGGTTTAGGACTGAAATAGATGTTAGATATCATCAAGTGCAACCTCTTCTTTTTAGGAACTAGACTTGAAAATCAGGAAGATTTCTACCTCAGATATCTACTAGCTGGGTGACTCTGGGAAAGTCACTTAATTACCTCAGGCTTCCTATTTCCAGGCTATAAAATGAGGACTCGATGGACTCTAAAGTTTTTTCCAGTTGTAAATCAATGTGAAACTGAGGCCGAGCAAGATGAAGTGCTTGGATCACCAGGTTATATAAGAAAGAACCTAAAATCTGAAGTCGAGTTTCCTAAATCCAAGTCAGGTCTTCATTCCATTGTAGTTCATGTGCCTCAAAAACAAATTACATGAATGGATGTAAATGTAAATCTGGCCATAAAAACCTAATCAACCTCAGCTAGGGCAGAAATATGCATATGGCGGAGATGGGGTGAACACATGTGGGACGAGAAGGCAATTGTCATTGAACATAGTGGTGGAAGTCACAAGGGACTAATCTGAAAAGGCTTCATAATATAAGAAGAAAAGTAATTCTCACCTGGATTCCATGTGGTAAAGGAAGAAGAGTTCTGTACTTTGAACTTCTGTACTTCTATTCAAATACTAATTCTTGTACTGTAGGATTTGGAGCAATTCATTTCACTTCTCTGAAGGTCAGTTTTCTGATAAATAAAATGAATGTGTTTGATTGTATGATTTCTCAGATCCTTTCTGGCTCTAAATCTATGCATTAGTGTCTTTGGATCCTTCTAGGTCATTCAGTTCAAACATTTCTACCACAATAGGTACTATTTAGCACATTTTGTGTGTTTTCTAAAGCCTACAGTTTAAAATATTAAGGAAGTCTCTCTAACTCCATTTATCATCTATGTTTTTATATATACAAGATTATATATAATGCATTACACAATTAATAAAAATGAAGTTATATACTGCAATTATATATCTATACCTATCATATATTTATATAATATATAATAACTTTCATCCTCTTTCATAACTCTGGGTGTTTTCTGTGTCCATTGTGCCTTCATTCTAGTTGTCCTAAAACTTTATCTTTCAATCTTGAAGAAATTCCCCTCCAATAATTTTTGCTTTTTTGACTTACATCCTTGTGACGTTATATATCATAATTCTTTGTTTCCTGTAGTCATCAGAGGTCTCTTCATGGAGACTTAGTGTGGTCTAGTAGCACACACACAAACAACTGATTCACTGATTCCAACATCAATAATTAGTCATTTCTTCTGAGACAAGATGTAGCCCATTTCCCCACTGAATATGTTCTTTGGACATGACATTGAACTTCTCCATGCCCAGACTACTATCTAAAAGTCAAACTTACCAGGTACTTTTCAGTCTGAGAGAGAATTTTCACACAAGAACTTTCTCATACCTATGAAATCAGAGGCCTGAGTAGGACAAAACTTTTATCATGTTTATTGAATTTTTACTCAAATCTAGAATAAAGTTCTTTTTAAAAATTTCAATAATATTTCATTTTCTAGTTACATGTAAAGATAGTTTTCAAGATTCATTTTGTACTATATAGCCAAATTGTTTTTGTCCCTCCTTCTCTTACCTCCCCCTTCCCTAAGACAGCAAGTAATCTGAAATAGAAGCAATCATTTTAAACATATTTCCATATTAGTCATGTTGTGAAAGAAAAATCAGAACAAAATAGAAAAATCACAAGAAAGAAAAAGTTTAAAAAGGTGAAAATAGTATGCCTTAATCCATATTCAGACTCCATAATTCTCTCTCTGGATCTGGATGGCATTTTCCATCCCAAGTCTACTGAAATTGTCATGGATCACTGTGTTGCTGAGAAGAGATAAATTATCATTGTGGATCATCACATAATCTTCTTGTTACTATGTACAATGTCATGATTTTGCTCACTAGAAGAAAGTTCTTGTAGTGATGTCATTCAGATGCGGCTGACTCTTTGTGACTCCAAGGACCACAGAACACTAGACCCTTCTGTCCTCCATTATCTCTCAAAGTCTGTCCAAGCTCATGTCCATTGTTTCTATCATAGTATCTATCGATCTCATCCTCTGCCATCATTTTTTCCTTTTGCCTTCAACTTTTCTCAATATCAAGGTTTTACTGAGTCCCTTCTTACTATATAGCCAAATTATTTAAGCTTCAGCTTCAGTATTTGACCTTCCAGTGAATAGCCTGAATTATTTTTTAAATTATTGACTGATTTGAGCTCCTTGCTGCACCTCTTAGCTTTCCTTATTATCCACATCTCACAGTCAATCAAAAAGCAATCAAGGTAAAAAGGTAGGAGGTCTCAATATCTGTGATATTTTTGTTACCTTAATCTTAAATCCTATTTTTCATTATAATTTTATTTGCCTTTATCCCTCTTCTTGTCAGATGTGCCATGGAAGGGAACCTCATCGAGTTGTGAGATGGGGGCTGGGAAGGAGACAGGCAAGTTGAATGGGAGAGAACTTGAAATAATAGTTAACCTAGGGGAAAAAAAAGATTTCAGACCCAAGGTTGATCATGAGTGGCTAGGCAAATGCAAAAATATTGGTTCCTTTTTTAAGTGCCAGGGACAGTGTTCAAAATATCTTACTGTTAACAGGTCTCCAAACAGAGAAGTGACTATTCCCTAATTAATGTCTCTGATGTAGAACTTATAAGAATGATTATTCACTTCAGGGAAATAGCAAATGGATGGATACCTAAAGAAATGCTTTCCTTATTTGTTAAAATAATTCTGCTTTTCTTTTCATTTTTAATTTGAGGAGGAGAAGAGGGAGGTAAGTTAGTAATGTCATTTATCCATTGTTTTTTCTTAATGCTTAGAAGAAAACAAAAAATTTTCAGAGGGAAAAACAGACAAGATGGACATCTTTGAAAGTGACTTGGTTAATTTGTTATATAAATAATAAAACATTTGAAAATGTTATAATAAAATAATACAACTATATTACAATATAAATATAATTATGATATATGACCTTGACAAAGCGGTTGAGAATCTGCTGAAAATTATCTATACATATGTTTTGAAAATAAAAAGCTTTAATTAAAAAAAATAAGTTGAAAATTATAATATCCCCAAGATTCAGTTTCCTCACTTGCAAAGTGAGGAAAATTTGAAGAGCTATTTGTGAGGCTAAAATGAGATGTAGATCTGAAAAGTAAATAGGAACTCATATAAAACAAGTCCATTCCTTGGGTATAATTTTCTTCTACAAAAGCTTTGGTGATATTTGATCAATGGATGAAATAGGGGGAAGGGGAAGAGGATCTTCATATTCAAGCATCTATTATCTATGAACAGTCATTTTTTTAAATTAATTTTTTCCATTTTATCTAATATAAATTTATAATATTAATATAATCATATTTATTATAAATATTTATTTAAATATAAATAAATATAATATAAATATAAATTTAATGGAATTATTAGCAACTAACCTGTATTGGGTCATTTCCTTCTGAAGTTCCCTCAGAATGATGGGATTCTGATTATTGCTTTTTTGAGTAGCTGCCCATCTGGTTTTGATGATTTATTTCTATCCTTTTTATGTTCTTTGGTTTAGACCTGTCCTGTGTACTGGTTCTTTATTGACCAATATCTCAGATCTCTCTAACTCAAAAAATCTTGAGATCTCAAATTTTCCAAAATTGTTTTTCCCAACCCCCCAGATATCCAAACTCACCCATATTTTGTATGAGTTCACATGTCATTCGCATATGCAAAAAGATGCATCTTAAGTTCATATACAAATAAAATAATCACTTTTAAAATTGTCCCAACTTATTTTGATTTGATGCTAATAAATATAATTGTTATACACATTGATTGTGATGCAGTGACAAGAAGAAAAGGAGATTGTACTTTGCTTTGTCCTTAACTGGATATACTTCTTTAGTTGAAGAGACTGAAGATTTGGGCATGAGGGGAAAAGGAGAGGAAGAGCATCCCCAAGTCTAGACAAATCCTAGAATTTTACTTTTCTCACCTGTAATTTAAATTAGTATGAGAATCATTGGGGAGCTAGGTAGCACCATGGATAGAGCACAGGACCTGGAAAGAACTCCCGTCTCAGAGACTTCTAGCTGTGGGACCCTGAGTAAAGGACATATTTGCCTTAGCTTAGCACCTGTCTTCCTGGGTTGTGGTAAGGATCAAATGAGATAATTGCAAAATGCTTAACCCAGTGCCTGGCACATAATAAGCACAATATAAATGTTAACTATTGTTGTTAGTGCTTTGCAGCATGCTTTTATTTCATTGTTATTAGTTTGCAATTCTTTAAAGAACTAACCTTTTAACACTGGGAATTGAATGTAAAATATTAGCACTACTGTCTATCTACCCAGGTTACTTATACCTTCGGAATCCAATACTTAACGTGCAACAAGAAAATTGGATTTACACACATATTATATCTAGGTTATACTGTAACACATGTAAAATGTATGAGATTGCCTGTCATCGGGGGGAGGGAGTAGAGGAAGGGAGGGGAAAATCTGAAAAAATGAATACAAGGGATAATGTTATAAAAAATTACTCATGCATATATACTATCAAAAATGTATAATTATAAAATTAATAAAAAAAATAAAAAAACAAGGCGATGAAACAATACATTTGTGAAAAATGAAAAAAAAAGAACTAACTTTTGTGGCTGAATTTGGCTAAGGGGTAAATCATTCTCACTAAGTTCAGAGAGAAGCAGCTAGATAGCTCAGTGGGACCTGAGATCAAATTTGACTTATATTTATTAGCTGTGTGACCCTGGGAAAGTCACTTAATCCTGTTTGCCTCAGTTTCTTCATCTGTAAAATGAGTTGGAAAAGAAAATGGTCAATGACTCTAGTATCTTTGCCAAAAACAACCCATAGGGGGTCATGAAGGGTCAGATATGACTGAAAGGAAGGACCAACAACAAGTTTCAGAGAGGGCTCATCTCAAGACTGATTGTAGGGTAAAGAACTTTTCAGTCTCACTAAATCTCAAAGACCGTCTGCCAGACTATAGAGATCTCATGATCTATAGTGTTAGTAGAAGCACTCACCCTAATGAAATTTAACTTGCCTCTTTCTCTCCCTCTCTCCATCTTTCCCTCCTCTTCCTTTATTTCCCTCTCTCTCTCAGGTCAAGTAACTTGCTCGGGGTTGAACTCAGTTCTTCCCAGCTCCATGTCCTGCACTCTATCCACTGTGTTATCTCGTTACCCCTTGCCATCTCTTATATGAGGATTTTCCTAGCTCCCTCTTCCACCAGTTTTTAATGTTCTCCACTGGACAATTCCATTGTACATGCATTACTTATTTGTTTCCTGTGTAAACACTATAGAATGTAAGCTCTTTACGGGGAGGGACTATTTCCTTTTTGTCTTTCTTAAACCCATGGCTTACACATTTCTTTGTTTTCATCCAGACTTTTAATATCATTGGTATAGGAAGCTCCAGGTGAGGATCTCTCTACCAATCCAAGATTGATTTCACCTTCTGTGCAGATTCTCAGCTTAGAACTTCCTTGGAGTTTGTTAGAGGTGAAGTGACTTATCCAGAAAATATGTGGCAAAGGCATGGTTTAAATTTGAGTCTTTCTGATCCTGAAGTCAACTCTTTAATCCACTGTGCCATGCATATAAAATAAACTTACTAAGACATATCAAGAGCTTTCCAGCTATAAGGGGCATCAGCCATTATCTGGTTCTCCTTCCTCATTTTATAGGGGAGGAAACAGAAATCTAGAGAGGAAATTCCTTGACCAAACTTGACCAGTTGTAATGAATTGAATCCTTGAAGCAATGAGGTGGAAGATTATCATTTCATCTTGTTCATGCATATGTTCAGCAACCTGCTCATACATCTTGTAGCTCTAAATGAGTACATCTCCACCCCACCCTAAACCCACTAAGAAACTCACAAAGCTGTGTCTGGGTGGGGGAGAATATGTCTTTCTGCAGGTATTCTGAAATGTTTTTTTTTTTTTATGAATATTTACAAATATTGTGTTTCTCCCAGAAATAGCCCTGAACTGGTTTATGCAATCCTTACCATTTGGAGCTGGAGCATGCTACAGTTTCCACTTGACCTTGCAGGTTCGTATTTGTTTTGTTCTGCAAACAGCATTCTATCTCTTATCTCCATGCTTTTGCCTGAATGAACTGCATGCCTGACATGTCCTTCTTTACTCCTGCCTCAGTTTCCTGAGCTTTTTTCAAAGCCCAGCTCAGTTACCATGTCCTTCTCAAGACCCTTCTTAAATTCCCATAATAAACACTTCCTCTCTCTGAAATTGTTTTCCTTTCTTTGTATAGTTTGAATTTACTTTGTATGCATGTTCTTCCTCTCTATTCCTCTCTCCTTCCCTTTCTCCCTCTTCTCTTATTCTGTCATTCTCTGAATGTAAAGTCCCAAGGTAGAGTATTTTTTATCTTTGAATCTCTAGTTATCAGAATAATGCCTTGCACATAGTAGGCACTTAATATTTTTAAATTTGAATTGGCCAGGAGCCTGAAGCAATAAAATGATGCAATATCTCTGAATGCAGTATGGAATCCTTTATTCATTCATTACTATTACTGAGAACCTGGCTACCAAAGCTGCCATGACAGCCATTATCATGACCCTAATGTGGACATTTTGGAAATTGTCAGTAACTACTTTTCATGTCTGCATATTGATTTTGAGTGATTTCAAGAGAGAAAGTGGGTAAGGGTTAGTGCAGTTAGGGAGGGTCTTGGATGAGTCCACAGTCTAGCAATATTTGGGAAATTTTGAATTGTAAAGAAATAAAGATAATTTCAAATACGTACTAAGAATTTTAGGGATTTTTTTTTTTTGGTGATGGACTTCAGAACTCAATTGGATCTGTTTTAGAATGGATCCAAACTGCCAAATCTTGAAGCCAAAATGATCTAAATTTCCCCACTTCATAGATAATGTGCCATGAAAAATCTAATTGATTATCTCATTCCATTCTCACTTATTACAAATGAGCATACTGAAAAGGAACGCTGCACAAGGGAAAGAACGAAGATTTGAAGCTGATTCCTGTGACTCCAAAATCATTTTCACTATTTCATGCTGATGACTAAGTTCTCGCCCCAAATGTTTAGGGTCTCTCTATCTCCCAATGGCCACTTCCCAGAGCCTGCCCAAGTCTTCACTTTGCTCTTCTCTGCTCAAACCTTTCTGGCTCATTCCCTTGTCCTCATTCACTCCATCTTCCCCATCACTAAAATTCCCTTTTCAATCTAGCATGGAGATGACAGATCTTATGTCTTTAAGACAAACTTCTTGCTCTTTCTCCCTCCTCCCTCTTCTCTCTCACGCACGCGCACAAACACACACACACACACACACACACAAACAGGAAAAATTTAAAGGAGGGAGACCTGTCATTTATTGAAGTTTTCCAGTAAGAGTTTAAATGCCAATCTATTGTCAGATATGTTGTAATGGGGATTCTTTTTGCGTATGGTGCATTAGATGCCCTCCAAGGTACCTTTTAATTCTTCACAAATTTCCTGAGATTCCATCCTTCTCCTTGAATGAAAAGCTCAGGGTAATTCTGAAACTTCCCATGGACTGCATCTCATATCTATTTCCATTTGTTAAATATTAGTCAATCAAGAGACTTTTATTAAATTTATTAAATTACTCTTTCCTAGAAACTGTGTGAATCTCCAGAGATACAAAGACAAATCAAAATAATCTCTTACTTCAAAAAGTTTACATTCTAATGGGGGTAACAACATATAAACATCAGAACAAAGAAGTTATATACAGAGTAGATGGAAACCAACTTTAGAGGAATTGGCACTATAAACTTGGGGTTCCAGTAAAGGCTTTGTGGAAAAGAAAAAAAAAGAAAAAATATATATGTAATTATATACATGCACACACACATGCCAGCATTAAGGAGAGAGTTCCACTTTTGTTGAAGCAGCAATGAAAGATACTTTTATACTTGGATGCCTCTATCATCTCAATGAAGCTTCTTCGTCTAACACTGTAGCTCACCATACATCTTAGGACTTTGCTTCAAATCTTGCTCTGATTGCTTACTCCCTATAGGCAAGTTATATCTCCAATATCTCTTGTTTTTGATTTGAGGAATTGAGATCCAAATAAGGGAAAGGATTTTCCCAAAGTCCCCTGAATCATGTCTGGGATTAGAACTCTGGTTTCTTAAATCTACACACTTTCCCCCATCCTAAGGAGTAGGACCCACCCTGCCCAGTTTCCTCATCTCTAAAATGTACTGATGGCATTTGAGATCTTCTCTAGATTTAAAACTAGAAGCTGTTGTTTCTTCTTGCCATCCTACCCCACATCAGTCATGTCCACCTCCTCCAAAAACATGAGGACTTTTCTCAAGTTCTCTTGGTATTGCCAAGATGTGGCATGTCTTCCTTCATCTCCCTTTCTCTCCAGCCACATAACTTCTCATCATGGAGCAAGATCTCATTACTCCATACCTAGAATGCTGCAATAGCCTTCTAATTGGTCTTCCTGACTCAAACTTTTCTCACTATTATCCATCCTTCATTCAGTTGCCAAAGTGATCTTCCTAAAGCTCAGAATTAAGCATATCAACATTGTGTCCCTTTTACCTTGAGGATCAAATATTTAATACTTTGGCTTTTAAATTCCTTCACAACTTGTATCCTTCCTACATTGTGAATCTTTTTATATATTATTCCCACTTCTCCTTGAGTCTTCACATACAACCCTTTATTTTCCTAACATCTTCTATTGGTCCTTTTCAAAAAATGAACAAACCACAACAACAAGTCTTTTAACTGGCAGTAATCTTTCTCACCTCACTTCTGTTTTCTCTCTCAAAATTGAGTTAACCTTCTGCAAGAAGCCTTTTGTGCTCTTCTCCATTTACATGTATAGATCTTGCCTATACATAGTTATTAAGCATGTTTTCTCCACCCATTAGAATGTAACCTCCTTTAGGTGTTTTCTTTGCACCCCTAGAACTTAATACAATAGTTGGCATATAATAGGTGCTTAATGAATGCTTGTAGGTGGTGTTGAAGACTGAATGGATATCAGGAAATTTCATGGGTTGTTCTTCAATTATCCCTCATGCTTGCTATTTTCACAGACACATCATTTTTTTTAGATCATCATTCCTTTTGATGACACTTTATGCCTTAAATTAATTGCAAGTTCATGCCCCAAACAAGCAAAACAAAGTAATAAGCTCACATTCCACACTTGTAGACTGCTAAAGAACCAAGCCACTGGATGTGTGCCCATCCAGCTGGAGGCTTTCCTGCTTTAGAAGTCAGACCCCATTATCCCCAGATGCCTCTCAAGTGACCATTGCCCAACCAGTTCCTAGGAAGGAACAATGCCAGGCCCCAGCTGGGCTGCCCACAAGCACTTACCCCACTGTTTGCTATGTCTTGTGGTTTGGAAGCTTGTGAGAAAATTTTTATTTCAAAAGGAGATTTTATAAACTTTCAGGGACAATAATGTCATACAGCTGCGGGAGGCATAGAGAGCAATGGGACTTTTTTTGGTATTACAAATATGAATCTTTAATTCTAGGCTGAGTTCATTAAAAGTGCTTTATAATTCCCTTCTGGCATTTGAGCACAATTTGCTACATTTCTATTTATTGTTTTTTTTTTTATTTAAAGTTTTGAGTTCCAAATTCTATCTTTTCCTTCCCCCCTTTTGGTTCTCAATATTTAGCATTCCAGGAATAAATAACACTAAATAGTCAGCAAGCATCCAACAGTGAGAAGAGCCATTTATCCAAACGTATGCTAATAGAGTCATTGTCTCACATCGAATAGGTAATTAGCCTTAAGTGCTTGATTGTCTGATTCAAGCATACCTTTTTGGAGTTTCAGCCCTCCACACTTTTATATTAAAAAAAAAATATATATATATATATTCCATTTATATCCTTGGACTTTAGTTCTTTCAGATTCATTTTTTTTCTCTAGCTCTATGAAATATTTTTGATAGTTTGATTGGTATGGTACTGAATAAATAGATTAATATGTGTAGAATTTTTTTTTTTTTTTTTTGCATTGCCTTGGCCTATCCATGAGCAATTGATACTTTTCCAATTGTTTAAATCTGACTTTATTTGTGTGAAATGTCTTGTGTTGTCTTGTCAGGTAAACTCACAAGTATCTCATAGTTATTTCAAATGGAATTTTTCTATTTCTTGTTGCTGGGCTTTGTTGGTAATATATAGAAATACTGATTATTTATGTGGGTTTATTTTGTATCCCACAATTTTGTTAACATCATTAATAATTTCAAATGATTTTTAATTGATTTTCTAGCATTTTCTGAGTATAATATATCATCTGCAAAGAGTTTTGTTTCCTCATTGTCTATTCTAATTTCTTTAATTTTTTTCTTCTTTTCTTGCTATATTTAACATTCCTACATAGTACAATATTAAAGAGATGATTATGGACATCCTTGCTTCACCCTGATTGTACTATAAGGATTTTTAACTTATTCCCTTTTATATAATGCTTACTGGTAGATTTATTACTTGCCATTTTAATGTAAGCTCCATTTATTCCTATGTCAAAAGCTTTTTCTGTATCTATTGACATAATCATATGATTTCTGTTAGTTTTGCTATTGTTATGGTAAATTATACTAACAGTTTTCCAGATAGTTAACCAGTCCTGCATTTCTGATTTAAATCCCATTCAGGCATAGTATATGAACCTTGTGATATATTGTAGTCATCTCTTTGCTTTGTAGTTTATTAAAAATTTTTGCATTGATATTCATTAGGGAAATTTTCTTTCTCTGTTTTGGCTCTTCCTGGTTTGCCATCAGTCCTATATTTCTGTCATATAGGAATCTGGTAGGATTTCTTCTTTGTCTATTTTTCCTAATAGTTTATAGAGTATTGGAATTCATTTCTAAATGATGGGTTGATTTCACTTGTTAATCCACTAGGTCCTGGTAGGTTGGGGTTTTTGGGAAGTTCATTGATGACTTGTTCAATTATTTTTTTCTAAGATTTGGCTATTTCAGTATTTTATTTCTTCTGTTAATCTGGGCAACATACACACACACACACACACACACACACACATATATATATATATATATACATACATACATATATATGCATATATGTAGATATTCAACCCATTTTATTTAGAACACCAACTTTATTGCCATTTAATTGGACAAAACAGCTTCTAACAATTGTCTTTATCTCCCCTTTATTGGTGGTGAGCTTACCCCTTTTATTTTTATTACTAGTAATTTAGTTTCCTTCTTACCTTTTTAAAATGAAATTAAAGATTTAACTATTTTTTCATAAAATCAGTACCTAGTTTTATTTAAGTCAATTTTTTTTACTTTGAATTTTATTAATCTAACCTTTTATTTTTAGAATGTAGAATTTGGAATTTAATTGAGGATTATTAATTTGCTTTTTTCTAATTTTTTAGTTACATGCCCAATTTATTGACCTATTTTTTTTCTATTTTATTGATGTAAGCAATTAGAAATATGAATTTTCTCCTAAGTACCTATTTGGCTGCATCCCATAAATTAACTTATTTTTTACTTTATTTTTTATTAAAGCTTTTTCTTTACCAAACATAAGCATGGATAATTTTTCAACATTGACCCTTGCAAAGCTTTCTGTTCCAAATTATCTCCTCCTTTCCTGCACCCCCTCCCCTAGATGGCAGGTAGTCCAATACATGCTAAATATTTTAAAATATATGTTAAATCCAATATATGATTACATATTTATACAGTTATCTTGCTACAGAAGAAAAATTGGATCAAGATGGAAAAAACTGATAAAGAAACTAATATGCAAGCAAATAACAGAAAGAGTGAGAATGCTATATTGTGGTCCCCACTCAGTTCCCATGGTCCTCTATCTGGATGTAGATGGCTCTCTTCATCATCGAAAAAATAGACTTGGTTTGAATCATCTCATTGTTGAAGAGAGCCACATCCTTTCAGAATTGATCATTGTATAGTCTTGCTGTTGCTGTGTATAATGATGTCTTAGATCTGCTCATTTCACTTAGCATCAGCTCATATAAGTCTCTCCAGGCCTCTCTGAAATCATCCTGCTGATCATTTCTTACAGAACAATAATATTCCATAATATTATTGTTCCATAGTTATTCCATATTATTCCAATAATATTACATAATATATATATATATATATGTATGCTATAATTTATTCAGCCATTTTCCAATTGATGGGCCTCCATTCAGTTTCTACTTTCTTCGCACTACAAAAAAGGCTGCCACAAACATTTTTATACATGTGGCATCCATAAATTTGGTATGTTGTCTTATTGTTGTCATTTTCTTTATAAATTATTTTTATAATTTGTTCTTTGAATCACTTGTTTTTTAAGATTAGATTATTTAATTTCCAATTTTAAATCTTTCTTTCCATTGTCTATTATTGAATATAATTTTGATTGCATTATGATCTGAAATGGATGTGCTTTTCTGCATTTGGTTGTGAAGTTTTTATGTCTTAATACATGGTCTATTTTTGTGTAGATGCCATATATTACTAAGAAGAAGTATATTCCTTTCCATTTTTATTCAGTTTTCTCCAGAGATCTCGTATTTTTTCAAAATTTTAATCACTTCCTTGACTTTGTTCTCATTTATTTTGTAGTCAGATTCATCTAGTTCTGAGAAAAAAAAAATTGAGGACCCTGACAAGTGTAGTTTTATTATCAATTTTCTACTGTAACTCATTCAATTTCTTTAAAAATGTTGATGATATACTATTTGGTGCATATATGTTTAGTATTGATATGACTTTAGTGTCTTCATCTGAAGTAAAGTTGATTCTCTCCAGTCCCTTACTTTTACCCTGAATGTATCTGTGCTTCAGATGTAATTATTTTAAACAACATTCTGTAGGACCTAGCTTTTAATCTATTCTAATACCTGCTTTCATTTTATGGGTGAATTCTCCCCATTCCCATTTATAATTATTTCTCTACACTTTATTTTTTCTTCCTCCCTCTCTCCCTGATTCTCCACTCTTTCCCTCTTCACAAGCATTTTTTTGATCATTGCCTTCCCAAACTATGCTTCCTTCCATCAGCTCTCCCCTTCTATTATTCCCATCCCTTTTTACTTCTGTATATGGTAAAATAGATTTATATCATCAAATGGGTATGTATGTTATTTCTTCTTTGAGCTAATTTTGATGAACATAATGTTTAACTTTGCCCCCCCCTCCCTCTCATCTTCCACTTTGTAATAGTAGCTTTTTCGTGTCTCTTTTATGTGGGATAATTTACCCCATTCAATTTCCTCTCGATTTTTTCTTCCACCACAATTTTCTTTCTCAACCCTTTATTTTGTTTTTTGAGGGCATATCATCCCAAGAAAGTTACTATGTAGCCATACCCTCTGTCTATACTCCTTTTAATTGCTCTTATATTAATAAAGTTAAAAGTTACAACTATCTTGCCATGTAAAAATATAATTTACCCTTATAGAATTTCTTATATTTTCTTTTCTTATTTCTTTTATATCTTTTTATATTTCCCTTGAAATTTCTATTTTTAGTTCACGTTTTTTATTCAGCTCTGGTCTTTTAATTAGGAATACTGGAAAGTTTTACATTTCATCAAATTTCATTTTCCCCCCGAAAGATTATATTAAGTTTTGCTGGGTAAGTGATTCTTGGTTGTAATCCTAACTCCTTTGCCTTCTGGTATATCTTATTTAAAGTCCTCCAGTTCTTTATTGGAAAAGCTGCCAAATCCTGTGTAATTCACAATATTTGAATTGTTTCTTTTTGGCTGCTTGAAGTATTTTCTTCTTGATCTGTGAGCTTTACAAGTTGGCTATGATGTTTCTGGGAGTTTTCATTTGGGGATCTCTTTCAGTCAGTGATTGTAGATTTTTTCCATTTTTATTTTACCCTCTGATTCTAATATGTTAAGGTCAATTTCCTTTGATAATTTCTTGAAAGATGTTATCTAGGCCTTCATCATGAGGTAGTCTAATGATTCTTATATCATCTCTCCTATTTTCTAGGTTAGCTGTTTATCCAATGATAATTTTCACATTTTCTTCTATATTATTTTTTAAAATTTTGTTTTGTTGCATTTTGATGTCTCAGAGAGTGATTATTATACATTGTTCAATTCTAATTTTTAAGGGATTTTTTTTCAGAAAGCTTTTGTACTTCCTTTTGCATTTGGTCAATTCTAAGTTTTAGGGAGTTATTTTCCTTGTTAAATTTTTCAGATCTTTCCCCATGCTATTGACCCATTTTTCATGGTTACCTTGTATTATTCTTATTTCTTTTCCCATTTTTCCTACTTCTCTAATTTGCTTTTTAAAATTATTCTTAAGGGTATTCTAGGAATTCTTTTTTGGTCTGGAGAAAAAATTACATCTTTCTTTGAGGCTTCACATTTACCCATTTTGACACTAATGTCCTCATCTAAGTTTATGCCTCATTCACTATAATAACTTTCTATAGCAAGCCTTTTTTGTTGATTTTTGCTCATTTTTTCTTTCTTTTTGTGATTGGTATTTTTAAGTGAGAGTTGAGCTCTAGTTCTGTGCTGTCCCAAGCTTTTTGTGCTAGAACTTTTTTTTTTTTTTTTTTATTGGTAGCCTTCACTGGGGTTCAGGACTTAGCAGCTTGCTTTCTTTAGAGGATAGGCTTCCCTTCTGTCTTGCACTGAGGAATGGGATCTTTCTGTTGGCCTCCTCTGGGTGTTGAGTTTAGCTACTGGCCTGATCCAGGGATAGGTCCTTTCTGCTGAGTTGCTATGGTAACATATTTTGGGTTTTTTTTGGGTTTTTTTGGTGGCTTGCCCTGGAGGAGAGATCTCGTTGCTGGTTTGCCCTAGGGTAGGGCTCTGCTGCTTAGTTGCTATGAAAACAGGGTTTTTCTGATGGTAGGGCACAGTGGTGGGTTAAACTATTGGTGGACCCCAGGATGGACCTTCAGTACTGATCAGCAAGAGGGTAAAGATCTAGATGGTGATGTACTGAGGTTGATATTGCTGGGTGGCACCTTGCTGCATTGCACCAACTACTCATTTGCCTAGGAAGGGGCCTTGCTGGTGAATTGTCCCAGTCTGAGTCCTTTTGCAGGCCTCATTTTGGGAGGCTGGCCGCTGCTGCTTCTCTTGGGTCTCTCTCTCCTCTCAGCCTATTGAGACAGACCTTTTCTGACATGTGATAAACCATTTCCCTGCTCCTACACCAATTCTGAGGCCATTCTCTAGTTGGTTGAAGGGAAATTAGGGAGGGTGTCAGAGGGTTCCCTTCCTCACTTGGCCATCATGGCATTTGGAACTTGTGAGTCCACAGCTATTGTGATTCCAGCAAAGGGCATGTTTTTTTGGCACTACTTGAAGCTAGTCAAGACTCTTTGCAGACTTCATTAGGAGGAGTTACTTGCTTTGTTCAGGGGGCCCACATGAGAGCCATAATTCTTATGAAAGGGATTATTTTCTATCCTTGACCCTGAATTCAATTTATATTAGAGAAATTAAAACAAAAAGTTCCAGCTGTTGATTAAATTGCCTTTTGTGTGGTAATTATATCCAGTCTTCCCTTTAAACTGTGAAACATAAAAAATGAACACAAAACAATAAAACACCATTGTGTTCATCATGAAGAAGTTCTCTTTTTTACATTAGAAAAACATGTCTACTATGAGCATAAAGTTGTTTTTTTTTGTAAATCTCATCATCTAGACCACTATTGGAGGGTAGGCCTTTTTTTTTAAATAAAATATAACATTCTGAAATATCAACACATCCGGAGTTTTCTCTCATGTCTCCATTGTAATTACTTAGCCTCCCCCAGAAGGTAGGCAATGTAGGTTTTATTCCATGTAGGTATTATTATCCAAGAGATAAAGGGACTAGATTTTAATGAACTGGTTAGTATGTGTCAGAGGCAGAATTCAATCTAAGTCGGCCCAAAACTAAGGTCATTGTTCTTTCCACTATACCATCGCCCCTCTCCATTGAAGCTTGAAGAGGTAGTTCTTCTTACCTGTCTTACTGCATTTTAACTGAATGGTGCTGAGTACTCCCCATGGGTGAGGTAAAGTACAATGAAATCAGGGTGTTGGACTTGGCCAAGTATTTGAACTTACTTTCTTCCTTTTGCTGACTGTTAAACCTTAGGACCAGCTGAGAGTCTCTTGACTTAACATTCTGTAATTAGCTCTGGTCTCCAAGTCCTTCTGTCTTTCCATGTACCCTTTATACTTACATTAGATCATTGGTATCATGTTAATTATCATTTTCTGATTACTTCCTTTTTGAGCATCTTTGAGGATGATAAAAATAATTACTGATTCATTGAATTGGTACAAAGTAATTATAGATCACTATTAAACCCCCAACTGCACCCCTGAGAAACTTGTTGAAAGTATAGGAAGACATGGCCTCAAAAATCCTAGAATTTGAGTGAGAAGTGATATGTTGCAGTGGAAAGGAGGGCCAAGTATAAATCAAAGTTCTCTCACATGTTACCTAGGAGATCACGAAGATCTACTTTGGGCCTTCAAATTCTTTATCTGTAAAATGAGAGGGTTGGAATAAATGGTCTCAGAGGTCCTTTCCAGATCTAGAATTTAGATTTTATGAGATGAGATGATCTCAGAGGCCATTTAGACCTACTCTAGAAAATGTTCTTTTCTAGAGCATTTACATGAAGGTGTCACTCTTCTTAGAGATTTCCAGTGAGAAGTCTGGGATTCCTGTCTATAACGTCTATTTCTTTTCCACTCATTCTATCACTCTTTAAAATATACCTTTTATCTTCATCACTGTGCTAAAACTGTTTCCTAAAACTGAATGTGGATTGAAGCATGGCATTTTCACTTTTTTGTTGTTTTCTTTCTTGTATTTTTTTCTTCTTTTGTTATGGTTTTTCTTGCACAAGAGAACAAATATGAAAATATGTATAAAAGGACTGTACCTAATTAACCTAATTGATTGCTGTCTTGGGGAAGTGGAAGGCAAGGGAAAGAGGGAGAAAAAATTAGAACACAAAGTTTTACAAAAATGAATCTTGAAAATTATATTTGCATGTATTTGGAAAAATAAAATACTATTAAAACTAAAAAAAACCTGTTAAATTAAATTCCCTAAATACAAGTAGATAAAGCTTTGTAGTATGGGGGAATGGGAGATGGGGTGGGGGTAGTGTCCACTTGGCATCCTCCTGCACCAAACACTCCTTCTCTATTGTGACACTATATCTACTTTTCTTAACACTTATCACTTAGTTATTCTTTTGTCTCCAGTCACTCATTTTGTCATTAACCGATATCTCATTTATAGTAGTGATGAATTATGGGTGATCTTTATGTCTTCATCAGAGGTTCCATATACATATGCCATAGGCCATTTTCTACAGAAGGTAGGTTTCTTGGGCAAGGGAGATTTCATTTTTGCTTTATTTCCCTATATTTCTATACTCATCCTCAGAAGAGTTATCCTGAAAAATCATTGGGAGTAGGATCAAAATGATGTCTTCTGTTTCTTTTGCACATTCTAAGGCGTCCTATATAAAATAAACCCTCAGATATTAATATCTAGCTAACTCTAATAATATTTTGAAGTTGAAATACATGAGTAAAATGTTTTCTATATACTTTACTAGTTTGATATTTAAATTAGAGGTTAATATGAGTATTACTTTTGAGTGTGAACTATTTATTTGCGATGAATTGATTCATAATAATTTCCTCCTATATGTTGATCAGAAGTTAAATAAATCACAGGCATCTCCAACTAAAAAAGTCACAGGAGCCACTGTTAACATTATTTCCCAGAGCTAGGTTCACAGTTGTAGAATACACACAATGTGTAGAACACCTTAAGAAGATTCTAATCCATTCAACTTTTTGCTTACTTTTCTATTTTTTCCACAGATTCCTCAGTTTCTCATATATCATAATTGTACTTGCTTCCATAGGCAAGAATATTTCATAGTAAGACAGTTAAAATTTATTCCAAACCACCAGTCCAAAATATCATTTTCACAAAATTCTGTTTTCTTTAAAGATAGAGCAACAGTAGCAGAAATCTCTGTGAGAAGCTAATAAAACACATCTGAGTGTTGATTTTCAAAGATACAAAGGCAACTCTGAAATAGTCTTTGTTTTCCAGCAGCTTATATTTTATCATTGTCTGTGCCCTTAGAAAGTATCCTAACAGACCTATCTTGTGTTTACAGTACAACATTTTGTCTGCCCTTCATCTGTGATGTCTAAAGGGTTCATCAGTTTATTCTTCTGCCAGTACAGTGCTGACTTATGGAACATTGGAATCAGCCTCTTCATCCAGGATGGGCCTTTTCTGGTCGTTCGTCTCATTCTAATGATCTATTTTAAAGTGATCAACCAGATGCTGGTATTCTTTGCTGCAAAGAACTTTCTTGTTGTGATATTGCAGCTTTATCGTTTAACTGTACTGGTGCTGAAAGTTCAGGCTTCCCTGAGGAAACAGCAGGAAAGCCTGAAAGGAGAGGACAGCTTTCTGAGTCAACCTAGAGAATGTGGACTTTCACTCAGGACCAGAGATGATGAGGTCACAGAGGAAGCTCCTATTCCTTTAGAAGATTCCCCAGGAACAGGGGAGATTTGTTGAATTCAGAGATTACGTCTTCACGATAATAAGCTATTTTAGCAATCTGCCAAGCATTTATTAAGTGTTCTGTGTGTTGGACCCTTGGGAAACAGAAAAAAAAAATCCCTGACTATAAGGAGTTTAAATTCTACTGGAAAATAAACTTCTGCAAAGTTATATCTTTTAACTTCTGAGTCTTTTTATAGTAACTGAATGGAAATCATTTCGGCTTGGTTTTTTCCCAATCTTAACTTTGTTTAAAGATTAAAAAAAGAAGAAGAAGAAAAGATTTTGAAGAATCACCAAGAGATTTATTTTTAAACAACTATGATGGATGAAGACTCTGGCTGATTGGCATCGATCTGATACAATCGGCACCAGTTTGGAGAGATACAAAAGCTTTAAATACATATGAACAATATATAGAGGTGTTGTCAGGGGTTTTGGTTACATGTCCTTGGAAAATAATGCATAGAAAGATGAAATACCAAAAAGATTGCCTAGAAATACAGAGCCTTGGACTTTGTCTCTATCAGCAGACTGTCTCCTTTTCCATTTTTACCATGTTCTTGTGATATAAAAGGTTACATTCAGTGAGTGCAGAACAGATGAAAGAAGAAAATGTTATAAAAATCATCTCATTGTGGGTAAATGCCCATTTATAGCCACACAGGTCATCCCAGGAAAAAAAAATCTTGCTACTGGACCTGGAAATTCCTTCACAATGGTATAGAGATTCTCAAGAAATATGATAATCATTGGACACAATTTAGTGAGACTCCTTTATTTTACATGCATCCCCATCCTGTCCAAGGTTATTTCTTGGTTCCATGAAAAATGCCATGTTAGATGAAATGATATTATGGGGGCCGAAATCCCATGGCAACAATATCAGAAATGGATATTTGGCCAGAGAGTGTTCCCGTGAATTTTCACTGCGTCATGGCATAAGTAGGTTATAAATTATCAAAGATATTGTCACCTTACCTGAAATGGGTGTAATTACATCCATTTCAGCATCAGGAGCACTGGTTCTCCCTAGAAAAAATGGCTCTTTCTTTTCTCTACACTCTTAGAAGTACACAATCAGTAGATTTCCTAATTATAGATTATGGTTGGCTTATAAGGGTTGGCTGAGTCCAACCCACTAATTTTACAGATTAGAAAACTGAGTACCTGAAAGATCACAAGATCTCCATAGGGCCTTAAGGTCATCAAACTTAGGCCCCACATTTTGGGAATGGAAACCAAGAGAAATTAACTGCCCAAGATCACAAGCTATAAACATCAGAGTTTGGATTTAAGCTCAAATCTTCAGAATGAAGATCAATACTATAGTCTTTGTTTGCCTTACTGAATTATGACAAAGAATGTTGAATATAAAAGCTAGCTTTAATGTATCATTTTTATGTTGTCTTATTTGATCCTCACAATGACCTGTGAGGTAGGTGCTGATTTTTTTTCTATAGAGGAGGAAACTGAGGTAAAAGTTTACCTGATTCACCCTGGATCAGCTAGTGAGGTGTATGAGGCAAGATTTTCAAATCTTGTTCCCTCAGGTCTTCCTGACTCCAAATGCACTGCCCCACCTGACTGACTAGGATTTCACATTTTTCTGGAGCCCCTATGGTCTCTAGCATTACTACCACCAGAAGAGAATAACACTGAAGTGCCTTTTGAACCACCATTTCCAAGTGCTTTTTTACCCTAGGCTAAGGGTAATGGTAGGTTGGGGCAGATTTTAGCCCAGCCAGCAAGTTAGGAAAAGCCTGTCAGAACCATAGGCAATGTCATTTCTTCCCCCCTCACCCTCACAAGAAATGGGATTCATTTCTCTAAGTTAGAAACATCTGCCTATTTCTTTTGTATACTTGCATACCTTTCTGCATGGGTGATTTTGGAGTCTTTTCCAATAATTAGCCTACATTTTAATATGTTACATTCTACCAATGAGAGAAAATCATAATAAATGCAGATGTTACTTCAATTTGAGCCTTGACTTCCTAACAATTGTAAGGGCCCCAAATCAATATGGATTGGCTTATGGGGTAGTGAACTATCTGCTTTTGTACATAGTGAGGGTTTTTGCATTAGATTGTGTTAGGTTCTAGTAATGGAGATACAGGCAATTGAGTCACAGAATCAAAAATGGAGAGCTAGAGTGGAGGCCGGAGTTCATTTTGATTTGATAGAAACAGACACTGAGACCAACAGAGAGGAAAGGATTGCTCCAAAGTATAATATTAAAGAGAAGAGTTGATATTCAAACTCTCTGTCCGATTCCAAAGATAGACCCTCTTTCTGGGCTGTGCTACTTATTCCCTGTGTGACCTTCCTCAAGAGATTTTACCATCAGCCTCAGTTTCTTCTTTTGGAGTCTGATAAGTCTGGACTAGATGAATCTTAAGCCCCCTCCTCAGATCTAAATCTCTGTTCCTATGAATGTAGTCATAACATGTTGTGCTTTTGGATAACTTTTGCTAAAAGTCTAAAGTAATTTGGGTAAAGCTAGAACTGAGCAATGCACTTGGATAATGAAGCATGTGAGACTAATTGCCAATTGGACAGTTCCCTATTAACTTGTTTGAAGGTTGACCCTCCCCAGCTGTTCTGTGCTGACTTGATTGGTGGGACAAAGAGGGAGAAGTGACATGTGTGGGAGGAGTAGGAGGAGGAAGAGGAATGAGACACAGACTCAGGGTCAGTCTCTCCAGGCCTTTGAGGGAGGAAGGTGTGTATGAGGTTGCTAGGCCTAAGCCCCTGACCTTGACCGTAAAAGATCAAGAATAAAGACGTTTAGTGATCCTGACTCCAGCTGATTTCTGGGAAGACAGAGTTCCAGCAAATTTGTAATTTTTTTCTTGCCTATATTGTCATAGATTAAGGTGGGGTTTAGAGCTAAGGCATGAAGTGAACTTGAATTGGGTGAGACTCAAGAAGAGGTGGGCTTGAGGGCTTTACCTTGAATTCTCCCTACAACATGACATGTGGACATGTTAAAGAAAGTTTTTAGAAATTTATGTCTAATCACTTACTTCCATTCCAAGTCCTTGTTTGCTCTCAGGTGGATGTTTTTCTTCTCTCTGTCTCTGTCTCTGTCTCTCTTTGCTTCTCTCATTCTCTCTCTCTCCTCTTTTTCCCCTTTTCCTCTCCTTCTTTTCTATTTTCTTATTTAAACATGAGGATGTACTTACACATGAAACTAATGGATGCATTTATAATCTTCCATATTAATTTTAGGAGTGGGAATATAATATTTATGTGAATATAAGGAACTCATCAACTTCAAAAAGCAAGACATTTACAATGACTAGCTAATCACTGAAGGCCAAGTAGTAGCTCTTTTTCTAAAAAAGCCTGTGTGCATTTGGGTTCCACGTTGCATATTTTCCTCCATCTCTTGTAAGCTGGGTGTTATTGTGGATTTGCTCCTGGCATTATTTTCACATTTAAATATTTTCTTCCAGGAAAACAAGCATTGAGTCTCCAAAAATAGATTCAGTCTCAAGAAGGGTATGACTGGTGTAAGCATATTTTCAGATGGATCCCAATCGGAGACTTGGCAGGGCTTTCTGAATGGGTTTTTAGAGCTTAAATAAGGCATCTGATCATTGGCCCTCTTCTGGAAGGTTTGCAAGGACTGGGGAAAGGGGATGTTGCCCAGGATGCCAGCTTGTCTGGAGTGCTGGAGGACATACAAGGAAGGAAAATGAGATCAAGTGGGTAAAACATTGTGCAAATTCTAAAGGGACTTTGTTAATCTCATTCTTATCTTTGCCAATTACTATTATAGTTTTTGTTGTTGTTGTTGCTGGTTATTATTATGGTGCCCAGCATCCATCTGGTATTGCATAGTGGTATAAACCTGAAGCAGAATGTACACAGAGACTTGGAGGTAGAGTGGATAGGGTACTGGATTGGAGTCAGAAAGACCTGTTTTCTGATATTGCCTTTAGCTGTGTGATCCTGGGGGGAGTTACTTAACCTTTCAACCTCAGCTTTCTGATCCACAAAATGGGAATATTTTCTTATAGGGTTGTTGTGATATGTATATAAATATATGCGTATATATATATATATTTTTTTTTGTAAAATCTTCCAGCACTATATAAATTGCTACAATTAATATTACCAACCTCCTCAAGCCTTAGTTTTATTATCTATTTTAATAAAAAGAAATAGGATTAATAATAGCACTTACTTCACAGGGTTATTGTAAAGCTCAAAGAATATAATTGACATAATAGTGTTTTGTACTTAATTAACCAAAGAGCACAGTATGTACTGTGCTGTCAATTGGGGATACAGGTAAGAAACTCAATTCTTACACTCCAGGGTCTCAGAACTTACGGAAGTAAATACATTAATCAACCAACAAACATTTATTGTCTTTGCTGTTTGCAGAGACACAAAGGAAAAACAAAAACAAAAACAGTTGCTTGAAAAATTATATAAATATCTGCTATGATTATTATCCCATGGGAAAATCTAAACATGCTATACCACTTTTGGATGAGTAGGTTCATACCTATATTGGTCATGTGTTTCTTTGGAAATAGAAGTAGGAATAATGGGAAATGGACAAGTAGCATCCATTGGGCATAGATACACCTGGGAGGGATGGGTAGTTTTGTGGACAATGCTTAGGATTTGGAATTAGGAAGATCTGAGTTCAAATTCTGCCTTGGATGCTCACTATCTGTGTGCTAATGAGTAAGTCCCCTCTCTTCCTTAAGTGTCAGTTTCCTCACTTATAAGAATACTAGTAGTTCTTGACATACTTGGTAGTAGTTGTAAGATTCAGAGTTGAGAATTCTTACAAGGCAGTTTTTTAATTAAATGTATAAATTTTAAATAAAACCTTTTTTACTTTGCCAAATTTAAAGTATAATAAAATGTCTGTTATTATTTTGTTCCTAAAAAACACAACATGGCCTGATAATTTTGCTTTGTTCTCCCTTCTTGTAAAATGTATTTCTATATTGGGAGAAAATAAGATAAACACAAGAGACAGTAGGATGCCAGGGATGCAAAGGGGCTGGAAAGGCTCAGGTTCAAATTATATTTCTGAGTTTTGGGATGATGAATAAGTCACTTATTCTCTAATCAGAGAATCAGAGAAGGAGAACTTGAAGGATCATGGAAGTCATTTAGCCCAACCCCTTCATTTTACTGATGAGGCAACTGAGATTCATAGAATTTAAGTGGCTTTTTCAAGGTCACACTGGTAATAAATAGTAGAACTGGGAGTTCTGCTCAGGTCCTGGTGCTTCAATCCTGATGGTCTTTCCACTACACTGCACTATAATGCCCTAAACAACTCTCCAGGACCAGAATTACCATGCTGGTTGCTCATCTATACTGGTGGAGAAATAGACCACCTGGATGAAATCTCAGATTGCGACCAAAAAAGCGGACAGGCAGTTTCTCATCAATTTGTATTTTTAGTTTTGTTTTTATTTCAACTGTGTTGGGTGCAGAATAAACACAGCAGTAATTTTTATTGGCCTATAACTTTAGGATCATCCTACATAATGGAGTTTTATGCATCGAGTCTTCTCTGCACTTGGGGTTTACCCATCAGTTCAATGCTGTGATTAACTGCTGGCTGGTAAAAATTAACAGCTGACACTTAGAGAGAGCTTTATTGTTGTAAAGTACTTTACATTTACTCTCCCTGCTCCTCTAAGGTAGGTCATGCACATATTATTATTTTTATTTTTACATAGAAATAAACTGAGGCTCAGAGGGAAAAAAGCTTGTATGGGACCACACAGTTATGACTTGTTGGGAACCTAAGTTGAACTCAAATTCTCAAACTCTTAGAGCTCTTTCCACTTCTTGGTTTGGCAGGGCCCCAAGACATGGTTCATGTACAGTAGAATTCAGGATTCAAATATTTATTATCCTTTCCTAACTACTGAAAAGACCCTTGTGGACAAGGATACAATGGCTTTTTCACCATTGGGTCCTAATACAAATCTATATTTGGGGCCAACACTGGAAAAGATTTTTTTAACTTCTCCATTTCTAGGTGACTCACTGATGGAAGTATGAACAAAGAGCTCATTGACTCACTGGGTCATAGGATCATAGAGTTAGAGAAAGACAGGACGTAAGGCATCATCGATCCAATCCCCTAACTTTATAGATAAGAAAACTGAGGGACAAAGAGGGATTACGCAATAAGTTAATGGGGTACAATATGAACACAGAACAGCCAGACTACCATCCCTTCTCTGTCTGTCTCTCTCTCTCTCTGCTGCCCATCTCTGTTTCTCTCTCTTGTCTCTATCTCTCTCTTTCTGTCTTTCTCTCTCTTTGTGTCTCTTTCCTAGCTAAATTAAAAATGTGAACTTTTGAGTCATCAGGAAATGGAGTGCCATGAGGCTAGAATCAGAAGCACAGGTACTTTCCTGGCACACAGCAAGCATTGAAACACTGTATGTTGATTGGTTGTTTGGAAGGGAACTAGTTAGTTCAATCCCACTTAAAGGTGGCAAAAATACCATTGGAAGCCAAATTCTTGGACTGCAAAAATATAGCACAATGGTTAACACAATTCTGTATACTAGTAGCTTAAAAAACTTCTTGTTGACTGACTGACAGTCCTCATTGTACCCATGGCGATACCTTCATTTATTACTTCTGGCTGCTATATTTCACATTCATAATGTCACAAGCCATGTTATCTGAACCATCCCACCTCAGGTTAAAGTGGGATAGGAGGGGAGGTTTCTAATTTTTTGGTCTTAAATAGATTTCTTCCACCCAATAAGTGCCTTAAGAAAACATCCCATGAATATTTGGATAGTGAACTGATCAAAACTGGAATATCATGGATCTGTCCTGCCGGGGTAATTTTTTTCTTTCTGAAATGTTTTAAAAGAAAACAAGATCAACAAATCTATTGTCATGTCAGATTAACAAAAACTTACTTTTTATTCTTTTCAAATTAAAAAAAAAATGTCCACCCATGGGTGAATATCCACCCACTTTGAATTATTTATATAACTGTCCAGTTGACTTTTGTAGTTTGCTACATGAATTAAAATATTTTATATAAAATAGTTATCTTAGCGTCTTTTTCTGTCTGTCTTCCCTCCTCTGACCTATGTGATAATTCAGCTTCAGTGGAGGTCACCATGGGGGTGGAGTGGGGCTGGGGGTGGAGTCTGGGATCTCCTTAGCCATAACTGATTGACAAATGGATTTGTGTGTGTGTTTCTGCTGCAGCCTTGACCCTGTTGTTGATAGCTATGGCCTGTTTTCAATAGAAGTATAATTTGCTTTGCTTATTGAAAGAAAAACAATAAGGATGTTTTTCCAGAGGAAAAAAAAAGGATAGGATTTATATCCTCTAGCCTTTTAAACCATTTTTCATTTCTAAGATGAATCCTAAGTGAAAAGTGGCTAAGTTCCATTTCTATTTGAAAGGTAGACTACCCAGGGAACTATGTTTGACCTTAGGTTGACATTGTTATCAATGCCTTGGATAAAACTCATGCTTATTAAATTTGCAAATGATACAAAACTGGGAGAGAGAGAGAGAGAGAGAGAGAGAGAGAGAGAGAGAGAGAGAGAGAGAGACAGAAAGATAGAAAGAGAAAGACAGAGAGAGAGACAGAGAGAGAGAAGAGAGAGAGAGAGAGAGAGACTGAAAATAAAAATAACCTGACAGGTTTGAACATTGAGATGAATCTTGTAAGATGAAATTTGCTAGGGACAAATGTCATCTTAGTCTTGTGCTCAAAAAACCCATCATCACAAGGACAAGATGAGTAAAGCATGGATGGTCAGCAATTACAAAACAAAAGTGTATGGATCATGGATGGAAGCTCAACAATATGAGACAGGAACCAAATCAACTAATGGGCTCTCATTCTATGTTATCCATGTTGAAGCACTGGCTCTGTTGTACACTGGCCAAGTCAGACCACTCATGGAGAGCTGGGTTGTATTCATTAAGAGCATCATGATTTAGGAAGAATATTGCTAAGCTAGACAGTGTTCATAAGAGACCAACAAAATGATGAAGGTCCCCAGTTTATGTCATATGAGGATTAGCTTTTGGTGTGAAGAAGAGAATACTTAGCAGGGACATGGTACCTATGAAATTCTGCTTTTCCCCCCCCCACTTCTAACAAAGCCAAATTATTCTTAAACTCAATATGCTCCCAACCAGATTCCTTATCTTTTCCCTCTGAATCTTCCCCCCTTCTCTCTTCCCTATTATTGTAGAGGGCGAAACCATTCTCCTAATCCCTCAGACTCTCAGCCTAATGGTGATCCTGAACTCCACTATCTCTCGTGGCTATGTCCAATCTATTGTCAAGTCCTATCAATTTTTTACCTTTTCTTACCTCTCAAATATGCCCTTTTTTCCCACTGATATGGCCACCACTTGGCCAAAGACCCCTTTACCATTCATGCCTAGGTTCCTGCAATGGCAGTGTGAGGACCTGCCTGCCTCAAGTCTTTCTGGACTCCAATCCGTCCTTCCTTCATCCACCAAAGTCATCTTCCAACCACCTCACTCCCCCCCCCCCATTCAAATAAACTCTAGAGTTTTCCCAGGGCCTCCAGGATCAAATACAAAACATTCTATATGATGTTCAAAGTTGTTTCTAAGCTATCTCCTTCCTACCTTTCTGGTCTTCTTATGCTTTTCTCCATGACATTTGCTCTTCAATCCTGTGATGCTGATCTCCCGGCTGTCCCACAAAAAAAAGATACTTGGGTTTCCATCATTCCTGGAATTATTTCTCTATCTGTCTGTCTATTCTAAATGTAGGGAGCTGTGCATATTTATGTAAACACAGAAGAATATTTGGTATTCCTTGGTGTGTGCATTCACACATATATCATCTGCATATAAACACATGTATGTGTGTAATATACACACATATACACAAAACCAATGTTTATGTGCATGTAAATAAAACATAAGGCATTTGGGGACTAGCTATAGTGCAGGGCATCAGGAAATACTTCATGTAGAAGGTGATGTTTGACCTTCAACTTGAAGGAAATAAAGGATTCTGTGAGGTAGAAGTAAAGAGGGAGAGTATCAGGCATGGAACACTGCCAGTGCAAAGACCCAGAAGTGGCCCTTATGGGATCAACAGTTCCTAATTCCCAGAACCTTGACCAAAATCACATTGGCTTTTTCCTTTTTCCTTCCTTCCTTCCTTCCTTCCTTCCTTCCTTCCTTCCTTCCTTCCTTCCTTCCTTCCTTCCTTCCTTCCTTCCTTCCTTCCTTCCTTCCTTCCTTCCTTCCTTCCTTCCTTCCTCCCTCTCTCCCCTCCCTCTTTCCCTCCCTCCTTCTCTCTTTCTCTTTCTTTCTTTCTTTTCTTTCTTTCTTTCTTTCTTTCTTTCTTTCTTTCTTTCTTTCTTTCTTTCTTTCTTTCTTTCTTTCTTTCTTTCTTTCTTTCTTTCTTTCTTTCTCTCTGTTTCTCTTTCTTTCTTTCTCTCTTTCTTTCTCTCTTTCTTTCTTTCTTTCTTTCTTCTTCTTTCTTTCTTTCTTTCTTTCTTTCTTTCTTTCTTCTTCTTTCTTTCTTTCTTTCTTTCTTTCTTTCTTTCTTTCTTTCTTTCTTTCTTTTTTTTCCTTCCTTTTTTTCTTCCTCCCTCCCTCTCTCCCTCCCTTCCTTTTTCTCTCTCTCTCCCTCCTTCCCTTTCTCTCTCCCCTTCCTCTTTCCTCCCTTTTCCTCTCTATCTCTTTCTGCCTCTGTCTCTCTCTCTTTCCTTTTTTTGCACTATATTACCCTGCTGGCCTACTAAAACCACCTGATCTTTGTCAGACACCCCGCTTTCTACATTTACTTCCTCCAACTTGTACTTGGGAAGTTGATTTCTGAATCCACGTATAAAGTGTTACATTTAGCTCTTTGAATGGCATCTTGTTAGATTCAGCTCAGTGCTCTAGCCCATCAAGGGATTTTTGTATCCTGATTCTATGGCTTAGGGTATTCACAATCACTCCCATTTTTGTGTCATTTACAAACTTGATGAGCATGCTAGCTATACCTTTATTCAAGTCAGTGATTTAAAAATGTTAAACAGCATAGAGTCAAGCAGAGATCCCTAGTGTTCTCCATTGGGGGCCCCTCACTTCACCATAAACTATCTTCACCATAACCTATTCACAGCTTCTCATAGTGTTTGCCCATTCAATCATTTTCAAATGTCTATATTTATATTACCTTTGAATCCACACCTCTCTACCTTTCCCATAAAGCTTTTATTTATGCTTTATCCAAAACTTACCCAAAATTATCCAGGTAATGAGTAAGGAACTCAGAATTTGAATCCAGAGTCTTCTGATTCCAAGTCCACTACTGTTGTCACTTCACCATGACCTCCCTGGGTCACACACATAGGCAACAGTGAGACCAGGATTTTGACTAGGGTCCTTTTTCCTCTGGACAATCCTGCTTCTAGCCAGTGTTCCCTTTTTATTTCAAAGAAAAGTCATTATCTGCCTAGGGCTAAATGGTTCATTTCAGCGAAAAAGTTGAAAAAAATGAGATTGTGGATAAAAAAAATTAGAAATACATATTCATATCCCTAGTCTATTTTACTCATTCAGTTTCTAGGCAGTACTTTTTTTTCCCCTACACTATATTTAACTTGCCTTAGTAACAACATCTATCCATGCCAGAAGGTCACATCCCAGGATCCAGCTTTCCATGTGTTATGGTCTTTGTATTCACAAATCAGCAAGCTTAAACTCCTCATGTGCCACTTTTCCTTTTTACTACTACATTTGCTTATTCATATGTGCAAAGGGAGCAACTGATTCATCAATAAATAGATATTAGGATAATTGATCTACGTTTTCCCACATAGTATTTCAGGAAGGAGAATTGAGGATTAAACACTCTGGGTGCCCACTTCCAGTTGGTGTAGTGATTCTGTCATATCTGAAGGAATGCCGGCTTTTCTTATCATTTCTCTAATTGACCAAAATAAGGAAATCAAAGTCTCTCCCAAGGTCAGTCCACTACCACAAACACCAAGAGTTCAAGTGCACAAAGTCCACAATTAGATGAAGTATCTATTTGCTTTATCTAGTTAGAGAAATTGCCTCAGTTAGAAACTGCTCATTACCATACCTGTAACTTAACTAGGTGACTAGGACTTTATCCAGGGCCCTGAAATTTAAAGATGGCTGACAACATTTGGACTTTTCAGTAGGTAGAAAGGTTGGAGCTTAAGACCTGGTTAGCAACATTAATTAGTTAAAATGTGAAGATGCCAGATGACAAACTTGCTCTCTGAAGTAGCTGTACCCTGAAGTAGCTCATTCTTCCACCCCGAGCTACCTTGCTTCCTGTCCCAGTGGTGGCTCTTGTCATTGAATAGACTCAAGGGTCTCGACCTCTCCCCACAGGAGAGCTTCCCATCATACATTGTTCTGTAGTCACTTTTGTACTAAGCTATCTCACATCAGCAACTGAATTTGTTGTACAGTGCGCCCCAAAGGGTCATGTTTCTTTAATTGCCTGTCCGACAACCTGGAATTTCTATTTATGCCTCTGCTCTCCACGCTGAAACCCCGACACTGGAAGAGAAATTTCTGGCAGTGTTTGCACATCAACATTGCAAGTGGAACCTGGTGCTCAATCTACTTTTTGATCCTAAAATCCTGCTTACTCAGCACTCCCTGACCCTAACTTCCAACTTCATGTTTCTTTCATCTGTACTCATACCTTTTGCTCCAGATATAAATCCCTGCCTTCTAATCCTGGACTGTCATTCCTGTATGCTTTAGCTATATCAGCTGCTACACTCACTCCCTACCTGCCCACTGCATTATTAGTGCTGCATGATGAAGCCAATTTCCCCTAGCCATCACCCTATCCTTCGAGTCCACCTTATCTAAACCTTGGCTTTCCAAGCTTGTGTCCACTTTCCTTATGGGTATAGCCAACACTTCTGCCCCTCCCTCCAACTTTCATGGAGAGGAGATGAAGTCAGGGCCATATTTAGCCCATTGTTCTGCAGCCATCCATTAATATCTTCACATCTGTTTATTTAACTCTCCCAATATCCTATTTGCCAATGTTTAATATCTTACCAAATGGAGCTGGTATTTTCTCTCTTTTTTTCTTTATTTGAATTTTTTTTAATAATAGCTTTTTTATTTTCAAAATATATGCAAAGATAGTTTTCATCCTTGCAAAACCTTGTGTTCCAAATTTTTCTTCCTCCCTTTCCCCCATAACTATTCCTAAAACAGTAAATAGTCCAATATAGGCTAAACATGTGCACTTCTTTTACACATATTTCCACATTTATCATGTTGTACAAGAAAAAAATAGATCAAAAAGGAAAAAAATGAGAAAGATTTTAAAAAGCAAACAAATAAGAATAAAAAAGATGAAAATACTATGTTGTGATCCACATTCAGTCCCCATGGTCCTCTCTAAATGTACATAGCTCTCTTCATCATAAATCTATTGGAATTAGCCTGAATCACCTCATTGTTGAAGAGACACATCCACCAGAGTTGATCATTACAAGTCTTGTTGTTGCTGTGTTCAATAATCTCCTGGTTCTGCTCATTTCACTCAGCATCAGTTCATGTCAGTCTCTCCAGGCCTTTCTGAAATCATCCTGCTGGTCATTTCTTACAGAATAATAATATCACATTACATTCATATCTCATCACTTATTCAGTCATTCTCCAGCTAATGAGCATCCACTCAATTTCCAGTTTCTTGCCACAACAAAAAGGGCTGCCACAAACATTTTTGTACTGGTGGTTCCTTGTCCCTTTTTTATAATCTCTTTGTGTTAGAGACCTAGTAGAGACACTGCTGGATCAAAGGGCATGCACAGTTTGATAGCCCTTTGGGCCTATTTCCAAATTGTGGAGCTGGTATTTTCAAACAAATATCAGTAATACCAAAAGTGCTCTCTTTCCTTTATGAAATAAACAATATCCAGACTGATCAATGAGGGGAGAATTGAAGTATTTCTTGAGATGTGTAGAGAGAATTCAAAAATTAACCTCAATTTACCATCCTGGCAGGGATATATCTTTAAAAGTATTTAAGCTACAACCTAGCTGTATCCCCTTCACTTTACTGAAATGTTTCACCTTTGTTATCATGATTAGAATGGTTATTTAGTGTTTCTTTTATATATATATATATATATATATATATATATATATATATATATATATACACATAGATATAGATATAGATATAGATAGATAGATATACATCTATCTATCCATCTATATATATATATATATATATATATATATATATATATATATATATATATATATATATATATATTTAATATGATGAGTTAATGGAGTCTGAACTTCATACTATGCACAGAGATGAACTGCACATGATGGTCTACTGGCTAGGTGAGCAGATCATGTGATACAGGGCAGGGAATGGTTCTGCAGAATAATATGGATTGGGGAAGATGGCCAGCATAAATTACTTTCTATATGGTGAGGATCGGACATCTATAGGAGGTACTAAAAAAAATCAGCTCAGTCAAGCAGACAGGCAGTCAGGCAATCAGCAAAATCTTATTAAGCATTTACCAGTTGCCAGGCACTAAAGAGACAAAGAAAAATGAACCCATAGTTTTAAATCTCAAGGAGCTCATACACAAATGGGGAAAAATATCCAAACAACTGTGTCCCCACAAAATAGATATAAGCTAATGATTAGCAAGTCAAGAGTTCTTACAGAGTAGACCAAATGGTCTCCTGCATATCACTATCCCCAAAACTCTCTGACTGTCATTGCTGCAGAAGCACCCTGGAAAAACTTAATTGTCTTATAGAAATGTTAGCTATTAGAATTACTATTTGAAAATTGCCTCACCATCTAAAATGTTACATACTTTTAGGAAAAACTCAGAAAGAAAGCATAGCTTTATGACTGGGAAGATAAAAACCATCTAGTTCACAGAATCATTGGGATGGAAGATTTGACTTCATTTATTCATTCGTTCAACAATTATTAAACATCTACTGTGTACAATATAACACAGGTTTCAAAAGATAATCCATTTACAATATGTCGAAACTGGTTTGCATATATGGACTATACTCTAAAAGCCCTATTCTCTCCAAAGAGAAAAGTTTCTAGGACTATTTGTCAGATCTCCACACTTGGTCCTTGTACAGGTATCTATCCTTGGCAGCCTTAATAAATCTGAAATTTCTGAGAAACAGGAGATTAACAAAATGTTGCTGCCTTTTCTCTCTCTTTAGAGCAGCACTAGATAGAAACAGCACAGAGAAAAACTGTTGATCAAAGAGATGCAAATGTTTACCTTTACCTGATGGCCCATTTTTCTGTTTGTTTTTGGTATAAGAAAGCTTCTGTGAAATATCTTTTCAATATTGAATCTTTTAGTCATTATGATTTGGATTTGCTTGAAATAAAGAAATAAGGCATTTTCAAGCATAATATTACTACGTAATTTTAAGTTTTAGAGGAATAACGGATAATGCATTTAAAATAAGGATTTCACCTAATGCAAAACTCTTATATTATTGTTGAGAAAAGTAAGGTGCTAACCCCTCACAGTTTCTTTTTTCATTCCTCCACCCATAAGTCCCAGACTCTCTGACAGGGCATCACTATCCAGTGTAGAATTCATGAAGTAATCTCCTTGGTGCTGTTGAAGTCTCTGCCATCCCCTTCCTTTTTTCTTACCATTCTATGATACAAGCAAGATACCTTAACCTTCCCAACCTTCCTCCATAAAAGTAGGATGGCTGTGGTGAGGAGACCTGCTCTGCTTGATCCAGGAACATACATGTGGCAATCTCAGCTAGAGAAAAGAATTTAAACTAGAAAGAGCTCTATTATGTGTATCAGGCTTGATGTAAATGGGACTAGCATCTAGTAAGGGCCAATTCTTTACCCCAGAATTTACTTGGGTTAACAACTGAGGTCTAGCTAAGATGAGAGGAAAAGATAATTACCAATGTTGGAGGGGATATGGGAAAACTGGGACACTAATGTATTGTTGATGGAGTTGTGAATGGATCCAACCATTCTTGAGAGCAATTTGGGACTATGCATAAAGAGTTATCAAACTGTGCATACCCTTTTGACCCAGCAAGGTCTCTACTAGGGTTGTATCCCAAAGTGATATTAAAGAAGGGAAAGGGACCTGTATATGCAAAAATGTTTGTGCAGCTCTTTTGTAGTGGCCAGAAACTGGAAACTGATTGGATGTCCTCAATTGGGGAATGGCTGAGTAAATTGTGGTATATGAATGAGTAAATTGTGATGGGATATTATTATGTAAGAAATGACAAGGAGAATGATTTCAGAGAGACCTGAAGAGACTTACATGAACTAATGCTGAGTGAAATGAGCAGAACCAGGAGATCATTGTATATGGCAAAAACAAGATTAAACGATGATCAATTCTGATGGACGTGGTTCTTTTCAACGGTGAGGTGATTCAGACCAGTTTCAATGATCTCCTGATGAAGAGAGCCATCTACACCCAGGGAGAGGACACGGGGAAATGAATGTGGATCACAACATAGAATTCTCACTTCTTTTGTTGTTGTTTCCTTGAATTTTATTTTCTTTCTCATTTTTCTTCCTTTTTGATCAGATTTTTCTTGTGCAGCAGGATAATTTTATAAAGATGTATGCCTATATTTGATTTAAATATATTTTACAATATTTAACATATATTGGATTACTTGCCATCTAGGGGAGGGAATGAGGGGAAAGAGGGGGAAAATTGGAACACAAGGTTTTGCAAGGATCTATGTTGAAAAAGTATCCTTGCATATATTTTGAAAATAAAAAGCTTCAATAAAAAATAAAAATAAACAAAGAACAAGACCAATTAAGAGTAAAATTTCCAATTCGGGAGGAGTTGAATCATCTTTGAGTTTTAGCCCTTTGGGAATCTGCCATCAAAATGTAAGGGATCAGAAAGTGAGTAATAGGGGAATAATAGGGGAAAAAAGATTGAAATCATCAATGGTGTTAGGAGTAAAGAAACATGACTCAATACATCAACAATGACTAGAAGGAATAGGAAGAGAGATAATCAGCAAAATAACTAAATAAATCAAAACATTTATTAATAATATTGATACACAAAAATATTAATTCTTAGTGAAGCAAAGACCCCCAAGAGAGAATAAAACAGAAGAATTTTTCTGAATGATTTCAAAGAAAAATAAGACTTTTGAAAGATTTATGGCCTGCATAGCAAAAATAATTGGTACAATAGGAAAACCTGAACCCATGGTGTGTGGTAAGACTCTCCAAAAGGAGGGCAGGAAAGAATGAAGGGGGGGAGAGAGACAGAGAGAGACAAAGACACACAGAGAGAAAGAGATACAGAGAGAGACAGAGATGGAAATGGGGAAGATGCAGAAAGAGATAGAGACAGAGACAGAGAGACAGAGATAATTGATTGCATGTACAAATGTAGAGAGGTGAAGAACAATTGAAGCAAAACATAATAATGTTAAAAGAAAACATTTTTATAGAAGAAAAACAGATTGATCTTGAAGACCGAATGAATGGAGATAAATTCAGAAATATAGACTTTCAAAATGAATGCAAGTTTAAAGAAAAATGGATACCAAGAAATGACACAAGAAAATGGCCTAGAACTTCTGAATATATTAAATAAAATTCCAATTTAGAATTTCCCAGATCACTACAAAAACAAACAAAACTAAAACTATCTTCCAAACTCCAAGACACAGAGAAATTAAAATTAAAATAAAAAATAATTTTATAATGGCAATCAATGAATTCTGAAAGACACTAGAAGAAAGGTTTTCCAATAAGACAAAGAAAACTAATTCTAATATTATAAGACTACTCTGCATCCACAAAAAACTCCATAATGGAATAGAATATTATATTCTGAAAATCAAAAGGAATTCACATAGAATCCAAGGTGTCATATTCAGCAAACCAGAGTTTAATAATTAATAAATAAAGATGGACATTCAAAAAAGGGGCATTTGAAGGATTCCCACAAAAAATAGAGAGATATAGGGATATCATTTGATATCCATACCAGACAACAGAAACAGAAGGAAAGAAAACAAATACTGCCACTAATAAAAGCAGAAGTAAGAAAATAAATTACCTCTTCTCTAGGTACTATACTTTTTTTGTTATCTTTGTTTTATTCTAGAACAGATGGTAATAAAAAAAGAATTTCTTGACCAAAAAAAAAATCAGGTTATGTCAGACTAATGCCATTTCCTTGATTGCCATGGTCACTAAACAATAGTATTGCTAGATTTTTATCAAGCTATAGGTTTTATTAATCTACTTGATACATTCCCCCAAAGGAATAAATCTGATGGATGAAGCTATGTGCACTAGATGACATTATAATTAGGTGGATTTGGAACTTGCTGGATGATCAGACACAAAGAGTAGTTTGGTGTCCATCTGAATGGAAGTCCATAGGAATCTGTCTTTGGTCCTTTTCTATTCAACATTATTTTCAATGATTTGAATCAAGATACAAAGGCATTATTGTCAAGTTTAAAAATGACACAAATCTAGGAGGAATAGCTAACAGTGGATGATACAAAAATATCTTGGAAGATATTTGATAGAACATTGAGTTAAATCCAATAAAATGACATTTAGTAAGAAGGAAAAAGTAAAAAGGAAAGTAAACTTGGGGTATAAAAATTAAGTTCACAAGTACTAGATTTTAGTGCTCATTCTCAGGTCAAATTAATGAGTATTTACTTCTCTGTTTATGTATTATATCTCCATTGGAACATAAGTATTTTTAAGCGCAGGAATTATTTTTCATTTTTGCCTTTGTATCTCCAGAAACTAGTGAAAGCAGTGCTAAAGAAGTGTTCATAATAATTGAATGGAAGAGGCAAGACTAGACATCAGTTTATTTGAAAAAGATTTGTGAACCTTAGTGGACTGCAAACTTACTATGAGCCAACACAAACATTTTTGATTATGTTAGATGCTGGGAATCCAAAGACAATAACCAAGCAGTCTTTGCCCTGAAAGTTTTGCCTTCTACTGGGATACAGTGGCCTAAGGTTACATTATTCAAGGTAGGATAAGATGACAGGCTTGTTAAAGTTGGTCAGTCCTTGCTACAGTTCTGGGGACCATAATGAAGGAAGGACTTTAGAAAGTAGGAGAGTTTTCACAGAAAGGCAACCAAGATTATGAAGGCCCTCAAATTTATAACATATGAGATTTGACTGAAGGACCTGGAAATGTTTAGCCTAGAGAACAAAAGACTTAAAATAGTTGGAAAATATCTGAAAAACTTTCATTTGGATTTTGGATTCGACTTGTTCTGTTTATTCCCAAGGTACAGAGCAGTGGGTAGAAGTCACAATGAAACAGATTGGGAAGAAGGAAAAGGGTGGCAGTCCTGACTGTTAGAGCAGTCCCAAAGTTGAATGGATTGCTTTAAGAATTGTGGCTTCCTCTTTATATAGGTCTTAAAAAAAGTCTAGCTGACCATTTAATTAGTATACTTCACAGGAATTTTTAAAATTGCTGAATGTGTTAAAGAAGATAGTATCTGGCCTTCTTCAAAGCTGAGATTTGATGATGCTATGAACAGAACACAGTGGGGCCCCCGTTTGAAGATAGCATCCCTTGGATCAAAGATGGTGACCAGTCTACATATATTAGGCAAATTATCAACAAGATTGGGTGCACATTATACTATTATAAAACAGTTTCAAAGCTAATCAGAATGTTGTTATCCCTAAACAATTCTGCGTGCCTGAGTGCTTGTGCTGAATCTTTGTTGATAGCCATCCCCTCTTTCCACCCCTAATGAGACAGTGTGCTGCTTCTTTGTGAGTCTACACTAAGAATAACAGGTTTAAAATGTTTATACCATTAGAATGATCTGTATCTTTATACCAACTCCCTAAAATTCCAAACATTTGGCTTTTGGGATGACATATACTAACTTATATCATATGTTATGTTTATGAATGCAACTTAAATATGAAATAAACTTGGGTTATATTATCCTAATAAAGGTCTTTAAAAATCAAATTATTTTCAATTTAATAGAATAAACACTTCCTAATTGCTTGGTAACTAACAAGAACTGGGTATATAGAAACAAAATAAAAAATAGTTCTTCCTTTAAGGAGCTGGCTATTACTATTACTGGGATTACACACACACACACACACACACACACACACACACATATATATGCACAGATAAGGAAATGTGAAACATTTGCTATAAAATGAGGCTGACTAGGGCTGAAGGATCTTCTGGAAAGAATCAAGTTTTTGTTAATGTGAAGAATATAGATTCCCTATTTCCAAACTTCGAAAATAGCCTCATTATGACAATTGCTATTTCTGTTTTTGTTCCTTGAAGTTTTCTGGAGTTTTGCTTTGGCCCACTTGGTGAGTTGGCCTGTTGGCTTCCTTGCTGATGCCTAAAATTCTGGATGCAGGGAAGAGCTTCTGGCTGGGATGTGAGGTTTACTTAAGTGGGACTGCCATCTCCTGTGATTTTCCACACATGTGTGAAGGCTATACTTGCAGCATGGTGCCTGATTTTTTTTTTTTGGTACTTTCTGCAAATGGAATTTTATGTCACTGAAATAACTAAGAAATGAAATTAAAAATAGCTATCAGCATGCATTATGGAATGAACATATTCCATCACTGGTCACCAAGGAGACTGCAAATGGTTTTAGAAAAAAAAATTCCGAGTAGGATTGGCTTTCCCATAATTCTGATGTAATTGGGATTTGGCTGAATAGGGCTCAGTGATTCTATCTGCCTGTGAGATGGATCTTGAGCCATGTCCAGGACAACTTCACCTCGAGCTATACCAGGGGCAGAATGCATTTATGGCTTAATTTTGTTAGGCTCTGGACCCTGAACTCTGTTAAACTTGTAATTTGCCCCCCTTAGGAATATTCTTCTCCCTACACCCATCAGAAAATGTAGTCAGTTTATGTGGCACTTCTCCAAGAGAAGGATTCATAGTCTAGAGATTCACAAAAAAACTAGGTGTTTTTTATATTGGATAGCAGGCTTAATTATCTCTGAACATCTATCTTTGCATTCTTTCCATATTTAATAGGACTGAAAAAATAGTTTCCTTTTCTATTCTCCTTACTGTACCTCTTGCTACATATTCTAGGCACTAAGATAATAAAAAAAGGCCCCAGGGATGATGTCTCATGGATCTTATGACTGTGCATTGTAGATGTCTGGGGAGCATCTTCTACTTGAGTGGCTTCCAGGGATAGACAAAGAGCAAAGACAAAGAACCTGGGTTCAAATGCTCTTACTACTGTTCATTAGCAATTTGGCCTCTGGTCAGTTGTTTAATGGTTCTGGATTTCAGTTAAATAATAAATGACATTTGAGGTGAATCTTAATCCTACAATTTTTATACAAATAGGTATTCTACTACGTAGAATTCTGGAGTCAGAAAGGCCCAAGTTCAAATAGGGACATGGACATTTTTGTCTGCATCAGTTTCTTCATCTGAAAAATGAAGATAATAGCACCTACCTAGCTGAATTGGTGTGAGGATTCAATAAGATCATATTGTGCAAACCTTAAAGTGATTCATAAATACTATCTTAGCTAATATTTACTACTTATTGAAGATGGACAATCCACCTAAATTTCTGGGTCTCAAGTTCCTTATTTGTAAAATGAAAGAGTTAGACTCATGACCTCTGAAACCCTGTCTAACCTTCCATCAGTGATCCTCTTCTAGAAGAGGAGTTAGTTTTCAAAATACTTGCTAGATCTTTTCACTTGATTTAACATGCTTTTTATAAATTTGACTCAATTCTCTCTACATTTGAGTAGTGAGGTCTTCATCAGAGAAACCTGGCTCAAAATTATTTTCATAATTACTCTAGCTAACTATATTTTCTCCATGTTCATTTTATCCATTCTCTCCGTTCACTCTGTCCCTCCTCAAAGTTCAGTGATGGACGCTGGCAAATGGGGAAACTGAGGTTCAGGGAGGTGAAATGATTTGGTCCTAGTCACAGAAAAAGTAAGTGTCAGAGTCCTTCTGGGATCTCAGTTCAGTCTCTTTCCAGAGACAGTAGACCTAGGGAATACAGAGTTGACTAAGATGTCTTTGAAGGACTCTTCCAACTCCTCTGTTCAGCTTTGGTTTCTTGGGTCACAGAGGCCTGGGTCAGCAGATAGAAACATAGCTAGACCAGCCAGAGTTCAATGTCTCACTACAACTTCTGCAAGGGCCCTAACTGCACAAAGAAGAGTCATTTTTTTCCTTTATAAAATAGTTGTATTTTAACCAATTATAGCTAAAACAATTTTTACATTTGTTTTTGAATTTTGAATTCCTGATTTTTCCCTACTCTCTCCCTCCCATTGGAAAGATCCATGTGAAGTTGTACAAAACATTTCTATAAAAGTCATATTGCAAAATAAAACATATATCTACCTCAAAAAAAAAACCTCCAAAAAAGTTTTTAAAAAGAATGCTTCAGTCTGTATTCAGACATAATCACTTCTTTCTGTAGGTTTGGATAACATTTCTCATCATAAGTCCTTTAAAGTAATCTTAGATCATTGTATTGCTGAGAATAACAAAATCTTTCACAGTCGATCATCCCACTACTTTGCTATAACTGTACACAGTACATTTCACTTTGAGCTCATGGAGGATCTTCCAGGTTTTTCTGATAATACCCCACTTATCATTTCTTATAGAACAATAATATTTCTTCTTAATCTTATACCACAATTTATTCAGCCATTCCCCAATGGAGGGACACCCTCTCAATGTCCAATTCTTTGCCCTGAGAAAAGAGCGGCCATAAATATTTTTAAATGTATAGGTTCTTTTTTTAAAGTCTCTTTGGGGATTAAAGACTAGTAATGTTATTGTTAGATCAAACAATATGCATGATTTTATAACCATTTGGGCACAGATCATATTTTTTGATGACTTATCAATTGGGGAATGGCTTTTGTTATTTTTTTGTATAAATTTGACTCAATTCTTTGTACATTTGAGAAAGGAAGCCTTCATCAAAGAAACCTGACTCAAAATTATTTTCATAATTACTGTGGCTAACTATATTTTCCCCATGTATATTTTATTCTCTCTCCCCATTCACTCTATCCCTTCTCAAAAGTGTTGTGTTTCTGTCTAGCCTCTCTCTCAATGTGCCAAACTTTGTATCACTTTCTCCCCTTCTTGTACCCCCTTCCCCTCATTCTTTCCTGCAGGGTAAGATAGATTTCTAAGCCCAATTAAGTGTATATGTTATTTCCTCTTTGAGTCAATCCTGCTGAGAATAAGGTTTGCTCACTTTCCCTCTGTTCTCCTTGACAAGAGCCATTCTTAAACATTGTGGTGTCCAAGAATGAATGATGAGAAGCTGAATCATTTAAGAACTAAACTCCCATACCAACTTCTTCTTCCCATGGTCCATCCTCTGAGCCAAGCTTTTTTGTCTTTGGCTTTTCCCCTGGCTCTCTCTCCCAAGACAGAGACATTGTCATAGAGTCAGCCTTCAGCTGCTAACCATGGTGGTTCTACATCCTGTCCAAAAAGGTTTCATTTTAGCAAGGGGCTGATATACCTTGGAAATTATCAGTCATAGAAAAATCATTTATAATTTGTTTGGAGGGGGGATGGAGGAAAGAGGAGAGGAGAAAGAAACAGTAAAAGGATCTCATGGTAAAATACCCATCTCACAGATCTATCTCATGATCTTTCTCTTAGGAAAAAAAAGTCTTGGGTCAGAGAAGTGTTTGGTTGCTCCATTGGGGCTTTCCCTGAAAATGAGATGGATCATGAGCCTACCCTGTTCCCCATTTTTCTGTTTCCCTTTAGCCTTTTGTGTTGATCATCACAACAAATTAGGCTTGAAGCTGAAGGAAACTCTTGTCCTACAGTAATTTTTTTTTTTACAAATGAAGAAACAAAGGCACAGAAGATGAATCATTGGCCCAGGATCACACAGAATATAAGCAGCAGAACTGAAACTAAAAGCTAGAATCTGAAAAGCAGCATGATATAGTCAAGAGGGTGCCCACTGGGCCTGAGTTCCAGTCCTTCGTCAGATGCTTAACAAGTTGTGAAACCCCGAGCAAGTCACAACCTTTCCAGGCCTCAGTTTCCTCATCTGCAAAATGAAGAAGCTCAAAGAGATGATCTTATTTAGTCTGAGATGTATTTCCCAAGCTGAAAAGTACCTTAGAGGCCATCTAGTCCAATCACATTACAGATGAGAGTATTGGAGCAGAAGAAGAACAAATGACTTGGATTTAATTGACCAAATGAGATAATATTTGTAAAGCCTGATAACTGATACATAGTAAGACCCAACTTTGTGCTTATTTCTTTTTCTTCCCTTCTCCAAAGTATTAGAGGCAGAATTTGAACCCAGGTTCTCTTACTCCAGAAACAGTGTTCTTTTCTTTGAGTATATAGTCAAGCACAGCAGGGTTTATTTTTTTAATTAATAGGATTTTTGCAGTTACATGTAAAGATAGCTTTCAACATTCTTTTTTTTTCTCTTCACTTTCTTTCTTTCCCCTCTAAGACAGCATGATATAAGCTGTACATGTACAATCATGTTAAACATATTTCTACATTAGTCATTTTGTGAAAGAAGAGCGAGAACAATATTATGCTTCAATCTGCATTCAGATTCCATAATTCTCTCTCTGGATATGAATAGCATTTCCCATCATCCATCTTTGGAATTGTCTTGGATCACTTCATTGATGAGAAAAGCTAAGTCCATAATAGTTGATCATTGTACAGTGTTTCTGTTACTGCATATAATGATCTCCTGGTTTTGTTTATTTCACTCAGCATCAGTTCATATAAGTCTTTCTAGATTTTTCTGAAATCCACCTGCTTGTCGTTTCTTATAGAAGAATGATATTCTATTAGATTCATATACCACATCTCATTTAGCCATTTCCCAATTGATGGGTACACCCATGATTTTCAATTCCTTGCCACCACAAAAAGCTGCAGTAAAAGTTTTGTACATGTGCATCCTTTTCCCTTTTTTATGATGTCTTTTGGATATAAACCTAGGAGAGGTATTGCTGGATCAAAAGGTATACATGGTTTTATAGCCTTTTGGGCACCGTTCCAGATTGCTCTCCAGAATGGATGGATCAGTGCAAGATTTCATTTTTACAAAGGATTTTTAGATTCTCTAACTGAGGTCCAAATGCCTTAAAAATATAGTAGGAATGACCTGGCATAGTTTTTCTTTGTATAGCCTTTGATCTTGAGGGAACATTTAAATTGCATTGGGAATAGAGAGGGCTCACTAGGAGAAAGGGATACATTTCCTCAAAGGCATTGCAGCGGAAATGTCTAGGGCAAGTAGTGGAAGTATGTACATAAGCAGAAAGTGGGCAGGTGTTTTCCCCATTTTCCATGGTGGTACATTCCAAGCAAACATTCCTCCCATTGGTCTCAGTTGGGTGGAAGCCAACAAGAGCCCTCACTCCCCATTGTGAAGAGAAGGAATTCTCATCATTTTAGAATCATGGATTAAGACTGGGAACGGGTATTCTAAAACATGTCTAGATCTTACAGAGGGGGAAATTGAGGCCTAGAGATGTGTATAGTACTAAAGGAGAATAAATCTAGGAACAACTTGAGTGACTGTACAGTCTCCCCTTCATCTTATAGATAAAAAGATGAAGAGATTGTGTGATTAGCCCAAAGTCACACAGTAAATATAGTGCACAGCTTGGGTACCCAATTCTTCTCATTAAAACTTCAGTATTCCTTCTACTGTTCCATATTGACTCCTTTAAAACAAAGGCAACTTGCCTTCCCCCAAATAATGTGCATTTCTATAAATTCCTTCAATAAATTTCAGACTAGATTTTTTTTTTTTTAGGGAGAAAGGGGACAATAAGTTCCATCACCCTGGCACTCAAGAGCGTCACTTAAAAATAGCATGAGAAGCAGTGTTGGAGGAGGATATAACATCTAAGCTACTGGTGGAATCACTCATAGACCCCTGGATTTGAAGGAGTCTTTTGAGGTGATTTAGCCCAATAGTTTTATTTTCCATAATTTTTCCACATAGTAAATGCTTAAGAAATGAATTATGTATTTCATTTAACAAATGAGGAAACAGATTCTCTAAGACTGGAAGTGATGTGATTCCTTTTAAGCAACAGAGAGGGCAGCTAGGTGGCACAGTGGATAGAAAACTAGGCTTGGAATCAAGAAGACTCATTTTTTATTTCAAATCTGGGTCTTAGATACTACTTTTTGTAGCACCAGGGAAATCACTTCACATTTTTTGCCTTGGTTTCTCCTCTGTAAAAGAGCTGGAGAAGGAAATAGAAAATTACTCTAATATCTTTGATAAGAAAACCCCAAAATTTGTCATGAAGAAGTCAATCACTACTGAAGTGACTCAATAATAAAAAAGCAGCAAAGATGGTTCTGAAGATAAGATCTTTGAATGATGATATTGTTGCATTGACTGCCAGCTCTCCCACCAGCAATCCTCGGGTCCTTTGAGTCATGGCATCCTTGGAGAAATTGTTGAGGTTGGAATGGGACCAAAAGATGTGCTCATTCCCACAACCACAATGGTCCTACAAGAATCTAAATAATCTCTAGCTTCCCGCCTATAGATCTGGGATTGAGTTCCTAAAGTCACTAAATAGGAAATGAATGGAAAAACATGTGCAAACATGGTGTCTGTGTGAAAACCCCATAGGACATGGATCACGGATGTTAATGAAGAAATCAAATTAAAATGAAAAACCCATTTTCATTGTGTTAAAGAACCTCAATTGAAGCACAGTGGAAAGACCCATGCATCTATAGGAAATGAATGGACAAACATGTGCAAACATGGTGTCTGTGTCAAAACCACATAGAACATGGATCACAGATGTTAATGAAGAAATCAAATTAAAATGAAAAACCCATTTTCATTGTGTTAAAGAACCTCAATTGAAGCACAGTAGAAAGACCCATGCATCTATAATTTGAGAATCACTCTAACACCACACTTTCTGCTTCTTAGTTATAGAGTCTTAGGTAATTGAGTTCAGCTTATAAAAATTCAAGCCATTCTCCAATTAACAAATGGTCAAAGGATATGAACAGACAATTTTCAGATGAAGAAAATGAAATAATTTCTAGTTATATGAAAAGGTATTCTAAATAATTTTTGATCAGAGAAATACAAATTAAGACAACTCTGAGATACCACTACCTCTCAGACTGACTAAGATGACAGGAAAAGATAATTTCAAATGCTGGAGGGGATGTGGAAAAACTGGGACACTAATACATTGTTGGTGGAGTTGTGAACGGATCCAACCATTGTGGAGAGCAATTTGGAACTATGCTCAAAGGGCTCTCAAATTATGCATACCTTTTTATCAGTGTTCCTATTGGGCTTATATCCCAAAGAGATCTTAAAGGAGGGAAAGGGACCCATGTGTGCAAAGCTGTTTGTGGCAGCCTTCTTTGTAGTGAAAAAAAAAAACCTGAAAACTGAGTGGATGCCCATCAATTGGGGAATGCCTGAATAAATTATGGTATGTGAAAGTTATGGAATATTATTGTTCTGTAAGAAACGACCAGCAGGATGATTTCAGAGAAGCCTGGAGAGACTTCCATGAACTGATGCTGAGTGAAATGAGCAGAACCAGGAGATCATTGTGTCTGGCAATAACAAGATTATACAATGATCAATTCTGATAGATGTGTGTCTGATGATTCAGACCAGTTCCAATTATTCAGTAATGAAGAAAGCCATCCAGCCAATCCATAGAGAGAGAATTTAGTATGGATCATAACATAGCATTCTCATTCTTTTTATTGTTTTTTTGCTTGCATTTTATTTTCTTTCTCGTTTTTTCTGGTTTGATTTGATTTTTCTTGTGCAGCAAGATAATTGTATAAATCTGTATAAATAAACACCAAAATAAACAATAAATAAATATTGTATAAATATAAATAAATATGTATATATATAAATAAAAATCTACATATTAGATGTAACATATTTCTACCATATTTAACATATATTGGACTACTTGCCATCTGGGGGGGGGGAAGAGGGGAAAATTGGAACACGAGATTTTGCAAGGGTTAATGTATCAAAGGATTATCCATGCATATGTTTTGAAAAATAAAAAAGCTTTAATTAAAAATGAATGGAAAGTGAAGAAAGAAAAATACCAGTATGATAAAAAAGCAATAATTTTAAAACAACTGAATTCAGAGCAAATGCAATGAGAAATCTTCATCCTGGAAGACATGATCATATACACTGCACCTCTTGGGAATGGTGGGAGCCGATGGTTATTAAATGCTGTGTTTACTGTTCCTTAAAGTCACCAGGCCAGAATATTTTTCCAGAACTTGAGAATTGAAAGCAGCCTTCTAGGCTAACATGGACCTGATAGGAATCCCCACCTATTCTAACATACCTGATGCTTGTCCAGAATCTAGTGGATAATCTCCAATGAAGGGCAACCTCTCCAGCAATTCCATTATACACACTCAGACACTTCGAATTGCTAAGAAGTTGTTGTTGTTACTTTTTCATGACATCAATCCCAAACTGGCTTCTTTATAACTTTCAGTCATTGCTCCTAATTTAGTCCTATGGGAAAAAAAAAACAGAAATAGAATCCCTTTTCTATATGACAGTTCTCCATAGTAGTCTCTTTCCAAAGTCTTATTTTGACTGAACATTGTCAGATCCAGCTAGGTGCCCCAGCACTAAAGTTCTGGACTTGGAGTCTAGAAACCAGAGCTGAAATCTAGATTCAAAGACTTATTAACTATGTGGTCCTGGGTAAGTCACTTAACCTCTTCCTGCCTCAGTTTCCTCATCTGCAAAATGAAGATACTGACTATACCTGCTTCCCAGAGAGTTGTGAGAATCAGCTGGGTAATCCATGTAAGGTACTTTGCAAATTTAAATCACCATACAAGTGCAAGCCTGAGCCCTTAGCCCCTCAGGATGCTGGCAGCCTTTCTCTGCACTGCAGCCTTCTCCAAGTATGATGTCTAGACCTGATGGAGTACTCCAGTTGTGGCCCGAGGAGGGCAGAGAAGAGTGGGTTTCTCACTTCCGTATTCCTGAAAGTTCTGTCTCTCTCCAAATGCAGCTCCAGACCATTTTCTCTTTGGGGGTTGTTTCTGGCTGCCACATCACACTGCTGACTCACAGTGAGTTTGCAGTCTGCTGAAAAATCAGATCTTTTTACAGACAAAATGCTGTCTAAGCACGCTGCCTCCATCTTTTTGCTTAACTGATTTTCCTTGTTATAAGGGAGGGCTTTCTGGAGCATTGGGCACAGTGGGAAATTACCATGATGGAAAAATAAAGGTCACCAATAAGACTTTTAAATGAATGAATGCACTTTTAAGGTTTTACCTTTCTGATTCTCATTGTCATCCACTATATAGAACAGGAAGGTTGTATGGAGTGTCTCTAAGGTCTCTCAGAACTCTTAACCCTACAAGATGGATACTCTGTCAAAGCCTTGGGATTGCAGTTGCAGTCTTAACAGTGGGCCATGCCTTGTTGGGTTGGCTTCTACCACCCATTGCTCCCTCTCCTAATGGATGCATACATCTTGCCCTTGCAAGTTGTACATGGACTTTAGACATGCTCTGAGAGTTCACACTTTTTTTCTGTGGAGCCCTTGTTGGGCTCTTTGTTGACACTCTTGTAAAAATCCTTGGCTGTTTAGAAAATACGCTCCCTGTTCCTTCCTAATTTCCTCTTGGTTCCATTTTTCCAGTCTGGTCTTTCACAGAGGCTCAGAGCCTCCCTTATTGAGCCATTGCTGGAGCATTACTGATTACTATCTATCTAATTTCATAGTGATCTGCATAACCTGATTTCCATTTTCTAGTCTCCTCCAATGCCGAGGCTCTTATGGCTCAAGGCACTTTGTGAATTAATAATAACCCCCCAAAGCCTGCCCTAATAGTTGCAAACTGTGCTAACCCAGCTTTGGGCAGATTGCATTCCATCCAGCCTGACTGGTTCCATTTCATTCGGATTGTACCATTTCATTTGGATTATACAATCATAGATCCGAGGCTAGAAGGGATCTTGAAGGTCATTGGGTCTCTAACCTCCTCGTTTAAAGGAGTCTCAGGTACAGGGAGGTGATGTGACAACCTAAGATCATTGAAAGGAGCTAGAAAGGAACTTGGAAGCCATAAGCCCAATACCCTCATTTTACAAAGAAAAGACTATTTTTTTTTTATTTTTTTTTTTGCTGAGGCAATTGGGTCACACAGCTAGGAAATGTGAAGTGTCTAAGGCCAGATTTGAACTCAGGTCCTCCTGACTTCAGGGCTAGTGCTCTATCCTTTACACCAACTAGCTGCCCCTGAGAATACCTTTATTTATACATCTTTTGCTTTTTCTATTATTAAGACTATTAATAATAATAACTATTAATAAGCTCAATAGATCCTCATTTTACAGATAAGGAAACTGAGGCAAGGAGGAGGTCTTACTGACTTAACCAAGTCTTTCCTGGCCTCAAGTACAGCACTTCATCCATAATTCTTTGTGATCAGCACAGTCAAACAGCCAAGAGGGTTGTATGAATGAAACACCATTCACAAGGGAGCAAGGGGAGCAGGAAGGAGCTATAACTACAGACTCTCTTGTCATTCAATAAAGAGTAGTATTAGAAGCAGCAGTACCATCATTATTATAATTATTTGCATTGTCTTTTTTCTTTCTTGGGAGTTGAGATAGAAGAAGTCTTAGCATAAATTCCCATTCTGTTCTCTTCTATGTATAATGATGGGAAGGCTATTCAGAAGGATGACTGCTTTTGGTAATTTAAGAAAAGTCTTGAAATACAAGTTGTTATTGTTATTGTTATTATTATTATTGTCACTGTTGGTGGTGGTATTGCTATTACTCAACCAATAGAAAAAGCAAAGGATGCATTAATAAAGGTATCCTCAGGGGCAGCCTGGAGCCATGTACCAGCAAATTTCCATGCTAGGTAGCGGCTTAGGAGAATTTTTACCCATTATCAATAAAAAATGAGCTTGGCAGTTGCTAGGGAAGATTCTACCAGGAGGCCCTTTTCTGCTCATCTGCCTCAGATTTGCTCTCCGCTTTGTCATGTCATCGCCACCTTTCTGACATGGAGTCAGGGTGCGTCACCTTTACATGGATCATGCTCTCGAAGAAGTCATGCTTCTGTGAGTCTGCAGGAAATCTCTGCAAAGGCTGAGCTTAACTGTTGGTGCAAAATATGAACGAAATTCAATTTTGTTTCTTTTACCCAGAGAGCAAGACAGGAGCAATCAGGAGGACCCATAGCAGAGTAGGGAATCTTGGGTCGGCAGCCCCCAAACAGGGTCCATTGGAATCAGCCTCTCTTTGCCCAATTCAAAAGCTGCATTCATTGGAACCACAAAAAGGAGAAAAATCAACCTCTTTTTTTCATTTCTTGTCTCTTTCTATTACCATCAAAACTTTATTATTGTTCAGAAACTATGACTTCATCAGTGTAGGGAATTTCTGAGTGTAGGGAGCATTAAGGTAAGGAAAACTTGATGAGTGTAATTCATCTGTAATTCCTAGTCATAAGCTCAGTAGAACTAAAGCTGCATTGGATCCTCATTTTAAAAATAAGGAAACTGAGGCCCGGAGAAGTGAACAGAACTAATATGTTGCCCTCGGTCACACAACTAATATGTGTCAGAATTAGGACTGGGACATTGATGTCCTCCCGACTCCAGGGGCAGTCCTCCTCTCTCAGCTCTAAGCTCTCTTTTGGCATCTAGAGCCATCTGTCCAAGTAAAATATGAAATTCATAAGATTGAGGATACAAACTGACTCCAGATGATAGAAAGAGATTCTTAAATCCAATACTACTCTCTGTTTTTACAAATGAATCAACTGAGGTTCTGAGAAGTCATAAGAGCCTAGATCTCCTAAGGGATTGAAAGACACCTTAGAAGCCATCTCAAGTAATCCATTTATTTTACAGATGAGTAAACTGGATCCCACAGAAGTCAATTGCTATAGCAAATATCACACAAAAGATATCAATTCAGAAGACAGATTTGAATCCAAATCCTCTGACTTCAGAGTCAATACTGTCCAACGAAAAAGGAAAGGAAAAAGCATTTGTTAAGCACCCATTATGTGTCAGGAATGACACTGAGTACTCTACAATCATCTCTTTTGGTTCTCATAATAACCCTGGGAGGGGGTTCCTATTAATTTCTCCATTTTACAGAAGAAATGGACCACAGCTAAGTGACTTGCCCAGGGTCACACACCCAGTAAGTGTCTGAGTCTGGATTTAAATTCATCTTCCTGACTTCAAGCCCAGTTTTCTGTGCACCATGGCACTCCCTAGTGACATACAATTAGTAAGTGACAAAAGCAGAATAAAGGTTCAGGGCTTCGGACACCAAATCCTGCATTTTTGCTGCTTCTCTACTCCATTTCCCTTTGTCAGGAAATTTTGTTCCTGTTAAGTCATTTTTTTTTTTTTTTGTTACTGTTACTATGAAACCAATCTCATCTTTAAAAATGATATTAAGTGCTCTCTGTGTCTGACATTTTCAGATGCTTTTCAAATTGAGCCAACAAGCATTTATAAAGCAACTTTTGTATGCCAGGAGCTAAATTGAAGACAAAGGACTCAAAGAAAGGAAGAACAAACAAAAGCAATCCCTATTTTCAAAGAACTCTAGGTCTAAAGGAAGAGACAAAATGAATAAGCACAAACAAGATAAAGGCAGGATAATTGAGATAATTCATAGAAAGAAGTCCCTCTCTTCCTGAATAAAGTATTACTGACAAAAGTATGAGCCATCCAGGTCATCTGCTAGCCTTTACCCTCTTTTCATTCTTTAATCTAAGCCATATTTTTAACACATCTTTCACTGTTCTCCCTCTGCTCACCTTCACTCGGATATCACTGAGTATCTAGATATATGTTAGCGTGCCTTGGACAATTTTGTTTTAAATTAAATTAAATTGCTGTCTTCTTTTTTTCTCTTCCTTGGTACATAAACCCAATTTTCTTCATGGTGCTCATTATGAAGACAAGACAGAATCATCAAAGATTTCAGGGAATGAAGTTTCTTATTGCAGGGGGGCGTGCCTTAAAACCAACTTTCCCAACTGCAAAGACAGCAAGGAGCTGTCCCTCCATTTAGCTGCCATTTCTTTCTGTCCCATCATCTGTTTCCATTTATAATTGGAATGCTATTGTTGAAGCTTTTCATTTCCCAGAGTAATACACCAGCTTGTTGGTCATTGGAGAAGCCATGGTGTAGCTGCCAAGTAAGTTAATGCTATTTGCATTAAGAGGGGTAGAGCTTCCAGGAATATGGAATTGATAGCTCATGTACTCTGTCCCAAGAAAACACTCTGCCCTGGTCAAACCATATCTGAGTTTTACCTTGTGTTCTGGACACCATAGTTTGGGAACAACACCGATAACCCCAGAGGGTATCAAGAGGATGTCACTTGGGAGGAATGAGGGCCTTTTTTTTTTTTTTTTTTTCTAGAGAAGAGAATAATACTTCAGGGACAAATGAAGCTTGTCTTTTAGTACTTGAAAGAACAAAGCTTTGAAGAGGGATTGGATTTGTAGGAATGAATAATTGGATTTAGGTGAATAAATAAAGACAAAAATACTTACTAAGTACTTTCTCTGTGCCAAGCATTGTGCTAAGTTCTGAGGATACCATTGGTCCCAAAGGACAGAAAGAGCAACAATTGGTTGAAATCAAAAAGAAACACTTTTAGGCTTGGTGTTGGGGAAAATTTTATTCAACATCAGAGACACTGACAAATAGAATAGGATACATCAAGAGATAAGGGTTCCCTTTCCTGGAGATTTGCAAGAAAAGGGTGCAAAAATTGTGGCATATTTTATAGAGCAAGTCCCCTTTCACCTGAACTTGAGAACCACTAAAGTCCTTTTCATCTTTAAGATTCTATGATCCCTTGAAAGCTTCCATTTTTAGAATACCTGCAATAATAAGAGATTTAAAGCTGGAAGATGACCCATTCATTTTACAGATAGAGAAACTGAGGTCCAAAGTGAGGTTCAGAAGTGACTTGTTCAGAGTCACACAGCCAATAAGTGCTTGAGGGTTTGAATTTATTATATTCCACACTGCCACATAGTGAAACTGAATTTTCAGTCCTCCTTTCCTCCTTTTCCAGTTAAGAAGTGGGAAGAGTGGGGAGGACTCTGCTGCCCTTGATTTCAAAAACCCACATTTTCTTCCATGATCCCAGAGGACGTCAGAGGAGGATTTATTTTCTGAAGGTCTGATTGCAGAAATTAAAAATACATTGAATAGTTGTTTCTTTCATAGGAATTGAAAGTGGGCCAGTCTCCCAGCCCACACCTCTCCCACCTTCATTTTTCAATGAGGAAATCTAGACCAGCTGAGAGAAAATGACTTTGACAAGATCACACAGGGAGAAAATAGTCTAGTATGCACCTGAGTCAGGTGCTCCAGTACCAAGCCCTCCCCACCATGTTCTTCTTTGCTTCCCCGGCTACTTTCCTTTGAGACCTCTGGCTCATTTTCATTTTTAAAAGTCACTCCAAAAATACCATCAGGACTCAAATTGCTGACCAGTGTTATTTGAAAACTCTTTCTAGTCTAGGTTGCTTATCATCAGGCTGGATAAAAATAGCTTCACGAATGACATCTGTTCCCTTTTAAGAAATACAGTTCCTGGCTTCCTCTAGCCTCATTAACTGCTTCAACTAGGCTGGCCCCATCCAACCCCCATCCCTTTAAAGTTCTTTTTTGCCACTCTGAGAGCTGCTTGCCTCATTTTTTATTTGTTTGTTTGTTTGTTTTTCTGGTTTCTCTCTTACCTTTCCCTAGAATCCATAATGCGATTATCTTGAGATAATGTTGTTTCTTTTTACTTTAGGGAATCACAAGCAAGGAGATTTTAATTAAGGGCTTAATCTTGTAAAGCTTGCATCAAATGCTAATTTATGAAGCTTTCTCACACATTGCCCTAATTTTCTTTATGTCCTCCTCAGTTCAGAAGAGCACAAGATTGTAGATTTAGATTTAGAAGAGATCTTGGAAGACAAAGAATTCAATTCTCTAATGGATTAGACAAGGAAACTGAGGCACACATCAGTGCCAGTTTCTATTCTCAGGATTCAGCATAATGTTTGGCACAGAATTAAGAGTATAATTGGGAAATATGGGCCCTGACCCTTTATGGAATCATGTAACTGAATGTAGGGGTAAGAAAAATTTTGGCAATCGTAAAAGGTATCAAATATTCTGCCAAGATTTAATTCTTTAAGGAAAAATATACATGTACATTCATCTCATTAGTATACAAATTTATTTTTATCTTTAACAATAGGAAAATTATATATACCAAAGAATTGTTATAAAATCAAATTCCTTTTTTTAATTTTTCCAATTACATGCATTTTATTTTTCCAATTACATGTAAACATAGTTTTCAATATTCATTTTGGTAAGATTTTGAGTTCCAATTTTTTTTCTCCCTCCTTTCCTTAATTTCCCCTTTCCAAGACAACAAGCTGATATAGCTTATACATGTATAATCACTTAAAACATTTCCATATTAGTCATTTCTTCATGATTTATTATCAATGCTTGGTTTGTATATCTATTTTGTATACCTATATACCCAGACTTGCATAAAAATTTCTCTGACAAGAAGGAGTTACAAGTGGGAAAAGTTTAAGAAGCCCTGCGGTAGGTAAAACATTGGATATGAAGTCAAGTTTCTGAATTCAAATATGGCCTTGGACATTTCTTAGCTGTGTGACTTAACTTTGTTTGCCTCAGTTTCCTGATGTGTAAAATGAGATGGAGAAGGAAATGGCAAATCACTCCAGTACCTTTGCCAAGAAAAGGCCAAGTAGGTCATAGAATCAGACACAACTGAACAAGTATTTAATAAATACTTTTAGTCATTCATTCAAATTCAATTATTCATTCACTCAAATATACTGAATAAACCACTTCTCTCTGAGCCTGGAATTTCTCCTCTATAAAATGGGAATGTTCATACCAGGAGCATCTTCCTTATAGGGTTATTGTGAAAATTGAATGAGGATGTATCTCCAGTGTTTGGAAAAAGTATTCTTTTTCCAAATAAAATATTTTTAAGCATTAAATAAATGTTTATCATTATCACAACTACCATTTTTAGAGATTCACATATTTGTTAAGAGTAATATCTACAAGCATTCCCTTCCTTTTACATATAAGTTAAGTTAGTTCTTTCCCTGAAAGTCAAGGAAGCTGCTTAGTGGATTAAAATTTAAGCTTTTGGGGGGCAGCTAGGTGGTACAGTGGATAGAGCACTATCCCTGAAGTCAGGAAGACTTGAGATCAAATCTAGTCTCACACATTTAACACATCCTAGCTGTGTGACCTCGGGCAAGTCACTTAACCCCAGTTGCCTCAGGGGGAAAAAAAAAGTTTTAGTTTTTTTTTAAAGCTTAAAAAAAAAACCTAAAGCTTAATGCTGCTGATATGGCTACCTGGTTACCCTCTCATGTGGAGTGGATTTAGGATGTAATTGGATAAGCACAACCTAATTGTTTATCTAATATATTTCTAATATCTAATATACAAATCAAGGGTACCATGTCTACCTGAGCCAAATGCTGTCACTGCACTGAGTATCCTCTCTACTCTATGATTAAATAAACCTTTTGTTAACTTTTCAAGGAGTTGTGGATTCTCCTTCCATTTCAGACCATCTGTGTTTGGTCTACAACAACACACAGGATGTACTTTGAGGTTCACACCAACCTTTTGAGTTAGGAATGACTATTGTTCTCATTTTCCATCTTTCTAGGTCATCTTATCCTAAGTGGCTCTTTCCATTACACCATATCTCCACTCAAATTGGAGTTATTGCAATTTCTATAATTAAAGCTTCATAGGTCAGGCTCTTATTATCCATATTTTGTTATTTTCTTTCTTTGCTCTTGTTTGTTCTTTTTTTTTTTTTTTTAAGCATTTAAGATACTCATGGTTCCACACTTCATCTGTTCCACTTCAGAACCATTAAGACTTTCCAACCTCACAGAAGCCTCCCCCTTCCTGACCACTAAAGACTTGTGTTTATTGTTAGGCTCTGTTGATCCATCTGTCAATAGAGTCTTTAAAATTTCCCTTGCCATTTAATTTGATGATCTATATCATTGCTTGTTTTATGTCACTTTTACCTTAAAGGCAACCATATATTTATAACATTTTTTCTTAGCTCTCAAGGAGCAGATTACATATAGCCATAAAAGGAAAAAAATGAAAGGAAGCTAAACTTTTCCAAACAGGCCTCTAAAAAGAATGATCATTTAATTAATTTCTCCAATTAAATTAACTTTCTGGCTTGAAAGAAATTCAATGCTCCTCTTTAACATGACCTATGGAGACAGAAGAATAAAATGGACTTGTATTTATAATTCATCATGACATTTTTTATTCATTTTCTTCTCGAGGAAGTGCATTCATCTTGGGTCTTCATGAAATTGGGACAAGAGTAAGGGAAGCATTTTTTGGAAAGGAAGCCATTTGCCCCCAAACCTGTCAGTTGAGATATACCTATAATTTTTTGATTTAGTTAAAACTGAGGGCTTACTGTCTCATTGATCCCTGACTTGCCCATATCCTAGGATGGAAGATGATGGCCAGTGAAATAATCACATTCCTTGGAGTCCCTTATATTCTCCTTACCTCATAGTGATAGCATCCCCCTGGGAGCTTGGCTTCCATGCCCAGTCATAAGTCAACAATCTATCAAACTATCAAAAGTAGTTACGTTTCATTGTCAAAGACATAGAATGTTGTTACTGCTAAAGATAATGTTACCCAGGAGGAAAAAAGGAAAAAAATAGCACATATAGGACAACAAGGGATAGTCTACTGTTTCTCTTTTCTCAAGGATCTTATTTTTGACCTTTTCATTTAATAGAGATTCTTAACATTTTTATGGCCTGGATCCTCTGCTAATAATTCTAGTAAAAGCCATAATAACCATTTGAAAGAAATAGTAAATTTCAATTTGAGATAAATGAAAATTAGGATGCAATTTTTCTTCATTACAATTCACAGATCCCTTAAAATCTCTCCATAGATGCTATGGAAGTTTAAAAGTCCCATGGTGAAGCTTCCCATACAAGGATTATCCAGTTTCTTTCTGTGTCAAAAAGAGAGGCTGCTAGTTTCAGCAATGTCAGCTGTGGCATAAACATGCAGACCTACTTCTGTTTAAAAATAGACCAGTCAGTATTTTATTTAAGCTCCTTCCTCCTTGATTGCTCACCATCATGGGAAACAGTCATTTCAGGGGTTCATTCTGACATGGTTTTGTAAAGTTCCCTGCAGAAATTTGACTACATATCTAGTTTAGGATGTTTCAAAGGTATTTTCCATTTGGTGCCTACTAAATATTATCTGTAGTTTCCTTCAAAAGTTAGGAACACAAGGAGATCATTGGTACAACATGTTCTGGTAGAATGAATGAGACTAGAATTTTGAAAAATATATGTGCAAACAGAACAATTATGAAGATATGTTTAAGAGGTCTGAACCTATTTAACCTGTAGAAGATTGTTTGCTGTCTTGGGCAGGGGGAGATAAAGAAGGGAAGGAGAAAAATTTGGAACACAGTATCTGTTGAAAATTAATGTTGAAAACTGTCTTCATATGTATTTGAAAAAATAAAATCCTATTGAAAATTTAAAAGAAAAATACATGTGCAGGGGTTAAAGTACTGAACTTGGAGTCAGAAAGTTCTGAATTCAAATCCTGCCTCCTAGTAAATCCCTTAACCTCTGTCTACCTCAGTTTTTTTTTGTCTGTTTATATTCCTAATAGCACAGTGCCTGGCACATAGTAGGTACATTATCAGGATAATGATAGTACCTTCTTCACGGAGCTGTTGTGAGAATCAAGTGAGATAATAATTCAAAAAACAAACAAAATGAAAAGCAATCTTTGCAGGAATAACAGCGTAAAGTAGTTAACAATTTGTTATTTTTAAAAGCTATAAGAACGTATCCTACTATTTAGAGTAAGACTTAAGGAAATACAAATTTCTGGGTATAGAGGGGTAGCAATGTTTTTTACATCAATTGTTCACAATCATGTCTCAAATAGACCAAGCTAAAGTCTGGGAAACACTAAAGTTTGAAATGGACTTTATGGATATGATCTCAATTACTAAGTACGTGATAACCTATCCGCACCCTTGAGAAAGGGAGACAAAGACAATAGAGATTAAGAAAGATGAAAATACGATTCCTGTCTTGATGGAGCTCTATGGTGACACAGTGGATAAAGTTCTGGGCCTAAATTCAGCAGGACTCATTTTCCTAAGTTCAAATCGGACCTCATATTCTCAGTAGCTATGTAACTCTGGCCAAACCATTTAGTCCTATTTGCCTCAGTTTCCTTATCTGTAAAATGAGCTGAAGAAAGAAATGGCAAATCACTCCAATATCTTAGCCAAGAAAACCCCAAATTGGGTCATAGAGTCATACATGGCTAAAAATTACTGAATAGCATCAAAAAGAGCTAACAAAGAAAAATAAAAACAAAATCCTCGTCCTGATGAACTTTACATGGCAACAACTTTGTGCAACTAAAATATCATTAGGATAAATGGGAGAGAATCTCCATTGGGAAGATCCTAGCTATAGAAGAGGCCTGGGAAAGACTTCTTGCAAGTGAGATTTGTGTTAAGTCCTGAAAAATGCCAAGAAAGCTAGGAGCAGAGATGAAGAGGAATAGAGAGTGTTCCTGGAATAAGGAATAGTTAGGGCAGGCAGAAGATGGACTATTTTTTACAAGAAGAACAAGAAAGCTTCTGTAGCTGGGCTATAGAGTCCCATACTGGTCATCCAGGTGGTCTCTTACTAGAAAGTTGCTAGATAGACTGGTAATGATAGATCACTAGCCAATCAGTTACCAAACCTGGCGTTAGGAATAGTGTGCTACAACCCTAGCTCTCTATAAGCGGGCAGATGCTCCAATGTTTCCTTTAGGGTCAAGCCTGATCAATTTCTAGAGCTCTTGTTATCACTGATCAAGCCCTCTTCTTCCCTTCGCCACTCTTTCCTTCCTTCCAATCCTGCCTCAGACATTTGCTAGCTGTGTGATGTTGGGTAAACCGTTTAACCTCTCTGGGGCTCATTTCCTCCTGTGTAACATAGGGAAGTTGGACTAACTGGCCTCAAAGGTCTCGGGCAGCTCTGAATCTCTGCTTTCATACTTGTCTGACATGATGCCCGAATCCAGCACATTTCATTTGAAGCAGCCAATACTAATAGATTGCCTGACACTCGGGGGACCTTGTAGAATAGTGACAGTGAATCAGACAGTCTAGTTCTTTTGTTCCCTTTAAGTTTTGCTGACATTTCTAACTCAAATGAATTCTCTGAGAGCCTCAAAAGTTCTAGCCCTCCCTCTCCCCACTTTAAAAGCTACAAGGCAAAAGCAATGGGATTCTTGCACAATAAACCAGACAGAATTCCACTAAAACCTCTATTTATTTTTCAAGAAGTGTTGCAAATACTAGGACTGAGGAAGGCAAGCGGACCGCATGACTTTCATCCCTAACTCCCATATAACTCTACAGCCAGTATAGAATATCAGACATACTACTTTCTGTCTTTCCTGTGGCCCAGATGCCCACTCATTAAACTGTCAGTTCTGATTCTGATCTTGAAACTACAGAACAATCTTTTAAGGGAGAGAATGGTTTCCAAGCCAAGAAAGCCAACTATATCATATAAGTGAAACTCTAAATAGGAAAGCACATATTAAGCACCAACTATGTGCCAGGCATTGTTCTATTAGGAATATAGATTAGAGATAATTTTTGTAATTAACACCAATCAACACGCATTTCTTTTTATTTTATTTTATTATATTTTTATTTTTATAATTATAATTTTTTGACAGTACATATGCATGAGTAATTTTATTTTTTACAACATTATCCCTTGTATTCATTTTTCCAAATTTTCCTCTCCCTCCCTCTACTCCCTCCCCCCGATGACAGGCAATCCCATACATTTTACATGTGTTACAGTATAACCCAGATACAATATATGTGTGTAAATCCAATTTTCTTGTTGCACGTTAAGTATTGGATTCCGAAGGTATAAGTAACCTGGGTAGATAGACAGTAGTGCTAACAATTTACATTCATTTCCCAGTGTTCCTTCTCTGGGTGTAGTTGTTTCTGTCCATCATTGATCAACTGGAAGTGAGTTGGATCTTCTTTATGTTGAAGATTTCCACTTCCATCAGAATACATCCTCATACAGTATTGTTGTTGAAGTGAATAATGATCTTCTGGTTCTGTTCATTTCCCTCAGCATCAGTTGATGTAAGTCTCTCCAAGCCTCTCTGAATTCATCCTGCTGGTCATTTCTTACAGAGCAATAATATTCCATAACCTTCATATACCATAATTTACCCAACCATTCTCCAATTGATGGACATCCATTTATCTTCCAGCTTCTAAACACTACAAAAAGGGCTGCCACAAACATTTTGGCACATACAGGTCCCTTTCCCCTCTTTAGTATTTCTTTGGGATATAAGCCCAGTAGTAGCACTGCTGGGTCAAAGGGTATGCACAGTTTGATAAATTTTTGGGCATAGTTCCAGATTGCTCTCCAAAATGGCTGGATTCTTTCACAACTCCACCAACAATGTATCAGTGTCCCAATTTTCCCACATCCCCTCCAACATTCATCGTTATTTGTTCCTGTCATCTTAGCCAATCTGACAGGTGTGTAGTGGTATCTCAGAGTTGTCTTAATTTGCATTTCTCTGATCAGTAGTGATTTGGAACACTCTTTCATATGAGTGGAAATAGTTTTAATTTCATCATCTGAAAATTGTCTGTTCATATCCTTTGACCATTTATCAATTGGAGAATGGTTAATCAACAAGCATTTCTTAAGCATCTGCTGATCACCAGGAGTTACCAGGGATGCAAAGACAAAGAATAAAATCCTTGCTATTCTCAAAGACTTTACTATCTAAAATAATAGATATTTACATGATGGTTCAAGTTTTAAAAAGCATTTACGTGTATGATCCTGTCATGATGGGTATTTGGCTCCTCTTTGTGAATCAAGTGAAACAGATTATGTATGATCACATAGCTATAATGGACAGAGTCCTGGACTTCCAACCAGGAAGACCTGAATTTAAACTGATCTCAGACACTAGCTGTTGATCCTGAACAAGTCATTTTACCTCCCTTAGTCTCAGTTTTCTTGTTTGTTAAATGGGGATAATAATAGTCACTGTCACTGGGTTGTTGTGAGGATCATATATACAAAAGACAAAATGCTTTGCAAACCTAGTAGAATGCTATATAAATGCTAATTATCATCACCAGGAATCTCCATATGATTAATCAAGCATTTCTTTACACAAAAGCCAATGGGGAGAATATCTGATTAGTTCTCATAAGAACAAACTAAAGGAGTTTAAGCTGAATTAAAATCTTACTGCAGTTCCCTATCAATACACAATCTATACTGATTTTCTTTCTGTAAGCCAGAACAAACGGCAGGGATCAAGAGTTTTCATGAGTACAAGAGTTACAAGTTCTACATTTCCTCCCCTTCAGTGAATCTGTGTGGATCCGATTCGACTGAATACAAAGTACTTCCATATTTCAAAACAATACCTGTAATTTTTAAATGAGTTTTTATTTTTGCATTATTTTTTGCATCCATCACAGAAATGATGCTTAATAAACGCTTGTTGATTGACCACAAAGCAATCATCATTCAGTGTTTGCCCTTATTGTCTGTATTTCAAAGGGTCTCTTGCTCAAAGGTATTTCAGTAAACAGTTCCTCACTCAAGATGAATTTGATAATTTGTAAAATGTATATTTTCATCCAGAGGATAGTGTAGCAAACTGTTTCAAAATTAGTGAACATTCATAAGTTTTTTTTGTGCTTTTCATTACTGTTCCATCAATGGCCATTGTGATGGAATACTATTGTGCTAAAAGAAATGATGAGCTCAATGATCTTAGAAAAATATAGATAAACTTTCAAGAAATAATGAAGAGCAGAATGAACAGGAACAAAGTATAGAGCAAATAATATTGTTTTAAGAATGCCTTTGAATAAGTAATTTTGACTATTATATATATCAAATTAACTTCAAAGGACATATGAAAATACTCTGCAGCCACAGAAAGAACTCATAAATGGTATATGTATTGAATGTTTTGATACATACATATACATATATATATACATACAAATATGCATACACACACACACATATATATATATACACACATACATATATATATATATCTTAGTGGCTAATGCTAGCTATCTTTATGGTAAGAGAGGGAGGAAAGCAAAAGGGAAAATGAAAAAAAAAGAGAAATTTTATGTGATTTCTTTATTATATATTTAAAAGAAATAGCAAATCATACATAACAGATTTGCAGTTTTGTGTATTTATCCCCCTTCTACAATGTTATAAAAATGCCTGTTTTATTAATTTCCAAATAAAAGAAATAATTTTTTAGAAAAGTATCAGAAGTAGTATTTAAATTGCTTTCTCCCTAGTCTACACCCAGTTCTCTTTCCATTACATTCCTTTTCTTCCTCTCAAATTATCAACGGAAAATGGTTATATGTTTTCAATCAATCAATTTTATTTCCTAACATGTAATTTAATAAAAGTGATGAAAATTAATAATTCATAGAGCTTTCAAGCTGATAAAGCATGATATGTGTGCATGTGTATATAAAAATCTCATAATATAACAAACATTTCTATCTCCATTTTATAAATGGGGAAAATGAGGCTTACAACTTAATTGATTTGCAAAGAATCATACAACTGCTAAGTATCTAAGGCAGAATTTCAGGCTATGTCTTCTTGACTTCATGTCCAACAATTGACATATAGGGAAACTGAGGCTCAAAGAGATGAAATGAAATACTGTGTCTAGAGTCACCTAGTCAGCAAGGCTTTGATCGCATGTCTTCCTGATTCTACACTCAGCATTCTATCCACTAGGACACAGCATTTCATCATTGTATTTCGTGCATCAGTATGGATTGCAAACTATGCACACCTTCTTAATTTGTATGAGTTTTGTCCATGCCCTTTCATGAATTTTTCAATCTTTTGATAGCAATGCAGCAGATGAGCTATTCATTGTCCCTCCATCTTATTGGATGGTATGTTGACCTATGTTAACCATCATGCATTTCTTTGATGATGTCTTTTGTACTCTTTTAGTGCACAGTTTGATGTTGGCAATATGTATTTAAGTTAACAAAACTCCTAATAGAGGAGTCCATTGCCTTCTGGGCACCAGAAATTCTGAGTCCTTGGACAATATGGTATTACATGATTATAGGTCATCAAAGGCAGAATATTGTTTAGCAGTAACACTGAAAGCTGAAATTGAGGTAATTTTTTGGCCCTGGAGTTTTAGTTTCATTTTATAATCTTAGAATTTTAACTCTACAACTGAAGGGACTTCAAAGGTCTTCGAGTTCAACCTCTTCATTATCCCAGGGAAAGAATGACTCATCCAAGATCATAGAGGAAGTTAGTAGTTTAGCGAAGATAATGGACAACATTTCTATGGCTCCAAGAATAGCTCTCCAAGTTTAGTGCTCGTTCCAATAGATCTCACTATTTCCCCTCCAAAACTGGAACTTTCTTTCAAGGAGTTAACTGGGGTCATTGAAAGTACTGCTAAGTTCCCCAAAGGCATTCCAGTCAACTTGATTCTTCCCCTTCAGTTCTTGGACTATCTCACTGGCTGTATTCCATAAATCCATGCAGAACATACAGGCTGATGTATTGTTGACCATCCAGCCATATACTGTAGTCAGCACAATAGATATTCTTCAAGCATTTATTTTTTTCCTGTAAGAATGGGCAGGCTTTGGCCTTTTTTGATTGGTTATGGATGTCATTTAACATATGCTGAAAGGCTTTGATTCCTGATTCTGATCAGTCCAATATCTTGCCCAAACAGAAGTATCTGAAGGATCTCGCCAGCTATAGGGAATCTTTCATCCATGTGAATTCTACATCAGATTTTATCTCTGAGTCTGCAAAATTTTAAAACAATTTGAAAGATCTGTATCCATTGAAAAATTGAAGGAATCTAATATCATACATAGAAAATAGGACATTTTTTTTAAAGAGTGTATTTTATTATTCTATGGTATTGAAATTTTATTTTATTTCATAAATTAAATATAATTTTAAAAATTTCACATCAGATTTTCACACAAAGAAATCTCTGTATAAATGTTTATTTAATTGTACATTTAAAAGCGTACAAACTGATAAAAAAAATAAAAGGAAAAAAAATTGCAATAGATAGGTGAAAGTTTCCTAGTATAGACCGACTATGTGTAGATAAAGTATTGCTTTTTTGTAAGATTAAAGGATCTGAACTTTGATATTTTTCAAATGTTGTCAATGCTTTTAGAGACCTTTATGGCCCCACTATAATGTTAGCAGAATTGACCTTTTATTACTTTCACAGAGAATAAAATGAAGCATTCAGAAATTGAGTGACTTGGTCCAATGAAAATCTTATAGAATCTTGGGGTAGGAAGGGAAAATGAACCAAACTTGTTGATTCCCAGATTAATTTTATACTTTGACCTATTTCTTCCTACATGTCCAGAATGAGTTAAATTTGCCTTTTCTTCTTTTTCACTCTACCAAAATGGAAAGATCAGAAGCTTGATTTTTACAAAACCTAAGATTTTCCCTGCCCTTTTATAATGTTAATTGAACATGTAGCCATGATTCTGCAAAGGAGCAGATGGGATTATTCTCAACATGATGTAAGGATTGATTTCCTTTAAGGCTGCAGAGAATTCCGTGTTACTAGTATGGCTTTCTTTCGGATCTGACTTTGAGTCCTTAATTGGATTGCTGTTAATCTCTTGATGAACATTAATTCACTGGTCTTCCTTCTCAAGTTTTGTTTTAGACAATATCTCTTCCAATCATTCCCTTTGTTCTGGGGTGTTCACTTGGGTATCCTGTATTTAACTCAGCCTTGAAAATAAGTGCAAAATACTTATCAGCCAAATACTTTATCCTTTTTTTTTTCTTTCTTTCTTTTCCTGTCAACTCAACTGCGTTCCTTGAATGAAAGGAACCAAAAATCAGTCTTTTGGGCTCCTTCAAAGGCTCAACCTAAGTGGTATCTTCTAGGTAAAAATCAACTAAGTGACAAACATTTTAAAAGCACCTACAATGAGACAGGCACTTGGGATGCACAGAAATTTAAAAAAAAAAAAAAAAAAAGAAAGAAAGAAAGAAACAATCCCTAACCTTAAACAACTCCACCTAGCAGCTAATGCTTCTCCAAGGCAACCATCACTTTTTTTTTTTTTTGTCTCTTTTATCCCTGAATCTTTATTTATGGCTATGTTGTGTTGGGCCATGAAATTATAAGCTTCTTGAAGGAAGCAACTTTCACTTTTGTCATCTTACTCCCAAGTGTCTACCACAATAACTCATGCAAGGGGAATACTTAAATGCTTTTAGATCCATTAATTGATTGATTCTTACTCCCTGGACAGTAATATAACTGACCTTGAGGGAAAAGGCAAGTATATTTTGGTGAGATTTACTTGTGAAAGTAATATTCAAGAAAATTTGAAAATAGAGCAGAATTCATTGCCTCAACTTTCTCTTTCAGGTTATTTTCAAATAGGTGACAAGAGAAGAAAATAGAACCCCTTGACATTACACTTGAAAGAGGCAGGAGCTGCTTAGAGAATGATACAACCATACGTTAGGGATAGAAAAAGGCAAGTATATTTTGGTAAGATTTACTTGGGAAAGTAATATTCAAGAAAATTTGAAAATTGGGCAGAATTCACTGCCTCAACTTTTTCTTTCAGATTATTTGCAAATAGGTGATAAGAGAAGAAAACAGAACTCATTGACATGACAATTGGAAGAGGCAGGAGCTGATTAGAAAAGGATAAGTTAGGGATAGGTAGGTAGTATGGTAGATAGAGCACCTAGTTTGGAGTCATGAGGACTTGTGTTCAAATTTGACTTCAGACATTTTTTAGCTGTGACCCTGCACAAGTCACTTCCCTATGTTTGCCTCAGTTGCTTCACCTGTAAAATGAATTGGAGAAGGAAGTGGCAAATCATTCTAGTATCTTTGTCAAGAAAACCCCAAAGGGCGTCACCATGAGTCAGATATGATTGAACAAAGTTACAGCAATGACGACAAAAGATTTGTTAGAGACTTATAAAAAGACAGGGCAGCTCTGCCTTGGGATTCCAATGTAGAGCAGATTATCTTCCTCATGCTTTGGCTTTCAGAAGGGTCTTTGGTTTTGAGCTGAAGGCCTTCCTGATGGTCAAAGTAGAGGTTAGAGGAGTACTACTATAACTACTCTATAACCACTACAGTGGTAATAGAGCAGAGAAGTAGGTTTGAAGTGAGGTACCCATCCTTTAAGCTCTGGGATGATCTACTCTGCCCAAGGTTCACACCAATGCTGAGTAATCTACTGTGTGACTTTAGGCACATTTATTTCCCCAACTCTATCTGCACCTCGACCTCTTTATGTGTATAGAGAAGGAGGTTGGTCAAGATAATCAATAAAGATCCTTCCAACTTTGAAATGCTCTTTTCTTTTGCTCTTAGAGCCATCCTACATGCAGCCTTCCCTATTCTAACACCCCTCCTAATTGTGGTATTCAATATTAAAAATGCTTACCACCTCTGACATTCTAGGTACTTTCAGGATCTAAAATTCTATGTTCTGAGCCCTTTCTAAGTTATGAAATGTCACATTTTAACATCTTCCAGTTCTGTCATTCTTTGTTTCACATACTAAGATACTCCCTCCCCTCTTACCTTAAAATTCTTTGGAGCGCTAGAATTCTGTTCCTCGGTGGTAAAATCTGAAATTGGAGGCTATGATTTTTCCAGGCTTGGTTGTCTGCTATATGACCTTCTTACAAAGGAGACATTTTCCTTGGAAAACTTCCAAAGCAAAGAGGTCACAGCAACATATGATCAGTTTTAGATGTATATCAGACATATACAGCTGGTTCACCTAAGGACAGCTTCAAACACAATAAATGAAATTAAAATAATAATCATAAACAGGATTATATCAAAAGATGCTGGAAAAGCTTTTGATGAAAATCCAACACCCATTTCTATTACAAATACTAAAAATCATAGGAATAAATGGACCATTTCTTACTATAGTAAATAATATCCATCTAAAACCAAGAGCCAACATTTATGTAATGGAAAAAGGATTTGCCTCATGTTAGAAAGAAGATAGGTTAAATAAATAATGCATTTTGGGACATAACCAATGTGGGAATTTGTTTTGCTTGACTGCTGATATGATACATGTGTTCTGTGTTTCTTTTTTTTTTTTTTTCCAAAAGGGGAGGAAGTAAATGTTTGATAAATAATAATAATGATAATGATAATAATCATTTAAAATGATATAATAAAGAAATACAAGGCATAGTCGACTATAGGCAAAGAGGAAATGAAACTGTCACTTTTGCTGGTGATGTGATGATCAATTAAGATAATCCCAAAAAAGTCAATTTAAAATTAATTTCAAAAATGTATCAGGGAAACAGGAAAAGAATTTCATTGTTGTAAAATGTTTATAACAGCTCTCTTTGTGGTAGCAAAAAGACTGGAAATTGAAGGGAAGCCCATCAATTGGGGGAATCCCTGAATAAGTTGTGGTATATGAATGTAATGGAATACTATTACAAGAATACTATTGTTTTGTAAGGACAAAAAAGTTCTATCAGTAATGATGAGTTCAATGATTTTAGAAAAAATTGCACAAAATAATGAAAAGTGAAATGAGTAGAACCAAGAGAACACTGTATATGGTAACATTTTAAGAATGACTGAGCAAAAAGTCATTTTGATTATCATAAAAATTCAAATTTGGGGCAGCAAGGTGGTACAGTGGTTATAGTACCATCCCTAAAGTAAGGAGGACTTGAGCTCAAATCTGACCTCAGATTTTTATACTTCCTAGCTATATGACCCTGGATAAGTCACTTAACTCCAATTGCCTTATCAAGAAAAAAAAGAAAAAAGAAAGAAAATACTCAGATTAACTATAAAGAACATATGAAGAAAGACTATATGTATCTAGAGAAAGCACTGACAAATAGAAGTATATGTAGAATAATTTTATATATATATATGTGCATATATGCATGTACATAAATACTTTTACATGCACACTTATGCATATGTACACACATATTCACACATGTGTATATATATATATATATATATATATATATATATATATATATATATATATATATATATATATATATATGTAGTACAATGGTACAGTGATGTCTTTTGCTTGAATCACCTGCAGTATAAGATACCAGAGACTGAGGTCCTATCTCAAAGCCTTCAAACTCTACTGCAAGGAGCACAACTTCATGCAGCTGGCCACATTGCTAAATGTACACTTGCCAAAAAGACTTTTATGAAGAACTCACGCAGGGAAAGTGCTTATAAGGTAGTCCGAAAAAGCAATACAAGTTCACTTTTAAAGTCTCTCTTAAGAACTTTAGAATTGATTGAATGACATGAGAAAGACTAGCACAGGATCACTCATATACCCCCATCAGAGAAGATGCTGTGCTCTATGAGGAAAGCAGAATTTAATTAATTCAGAAGAAACACAAGATGCACAAAGTTAGAGAATCTCCCTCAAATGTTCATAGATACTATTCGTGTCCAATTTGTGGCAGAATTCTGAACTTGTATTAGTCTGATCAGCCACAGTAGGACACACTGTAACGCAACTCTAACATAGTGATGTCATTTTGGTCTTCTTTGAGAAAAAAGGACAACAATCAACTGTGTGTGTGTGTGTGTGTGTGTGTGTGTGTGTGTGTGTGTGACACAATTTTGTATCTAATGGTAGCCATCTCTAAAGTAGATCTATAAAGTAGATGATAACTTTGTCATATTTAAAAGAAATAGCAACTTATACATAGTGGATTTGAAGTTTAATGTGTAATTATCTTTTATTATACTATATTATAGAAATCCTTGCTTTATTCCATAAATTTAGAAAAAATCAAAAGGGAAAAATAATTGGAATAATAGCTGTATGAAAATTTATATATATATATATATATATATATATACATATATATATATATATATAAATCAACATAAATCATCATCATTTTTTTCCATTAAAGGAAAAACATAAAGGAAAAATTCCATTCAAAATAACTATTGAATATGTGAATTATTTGGGATCATACCTAACAAAACATACATAGAAGTATATGAATACAATTGTCAAACTCATCAAGGACATAAAGACAGACAGAAATAATTGGAGAAATATTAATACCTCATGGATACGCTCAATCAATGTAATAAAATGACACAGCTACCAAAATTAATTCACTTTTCCATTGCTATGCCAATCAATTTTCTCTATAGCTTTAGAAACAAACAACCAAAGAAGCAAAAATTCATCTGGAAGAACAAAAGGACAAGAATAGCAAGGGAAATAATCATTTAAAAGTTGGGAAGGAAGAGATTCTAGCAAAACCAGATCACAAATTCTATCACAAAGGAGTTATGTAAACAATCTGGTTCTGATTAAAACTTGAAGTCAATCAGAACAGATTGAATCTACAACAAGCAGAGGCAAACAAGAGTAAAAGGGTGTAAAAAAAAACTCAGGATTCTAGTGTGGGGTAAATAGTAATTATGTGGCAAAAACCACTGTGAGAATTGATAATGAGGCTAGCATAAATTTGGTATAAAGCAAGATCATATGGTATATGCCAAAATAAACTCCAAATGGACACAAGGTAGACTTACTTCTAAAGTGATATCATCATCATAGTCATTGTCATTGTCATCATCACCACAAATTAGAGGTGCAAGGAAGAAATTATTTTTGGACTTACGGATGGGGGGAAAATTGTACCAAACTGGGAATAGTGAACATTAAAGACCATAAAATGGATAATTTCACTTCTATCCTTTTTTTTCCCTGAGGCAATTGGGGTTAAGTGACTTGCCCAGGGTCACACAGCTAGGACATGTTAAGTGTTTGAAACCAGGTTTGAACTCAAGTCTTCCTGACTTCAGAGCTGGTGTTCTATCCATTGTGCCACCTACCTGCCCCTACTTCTATACAACTTTTAAAAGATTTTGTACAAGTAAATGTTTTTTTTTTTTTTCTCATTGTATTCCTCTTCTGATCTTAGCAATGCCGAATTTGCTTGTACAAGCAGATTTTTTTCATCATTCGTCCTTCAGGGTAGTCTTAGATCATTGTATTGTTGAGAACAGCAAAGTCATTCATAGATAACCATCGCAAACCATTACTACTATTTATATACAGTACATATCACTTTGAATGAGCTCATAGAAGACTTACTAGATTTTTCTGAGACCATCATACATTATTCCTTATAAAATTATAGTATTCTATTATAATAACACTTCACAATTTATTCAGCCATTTCTGTATCTCCTTGACTTCCAACTCTTTGCCCTGATAAGAGAGCTGCTATAAATATTTTTATACATATAGATCCTTTACATTTAAAAAAAAATCTTCTTTGTGATTCATGCCTAGTAGTGGTATTATTGTTAGGTCAAAGGGTATGCTTGGTTTTATAGTCTCTTGGGGCATAGTTCCAAATTGCTTTACAGAATAGTTCAATCAGTTCACAATTCTACTAGCAATACATTAATGTCTTACCTTACTCCCACAATCCCTCCAACACTTGTCATTTTCCTTTTCTGGCCTATTAGTCAATATAAGAGATATAAGGTAGTTTCTCAGAAACATTTTAATTTTAATTTCTCTAATCAATAGGAGTTAGATTATTTTTTTTTCATATGGCTATAGCTGGCTTTGATTACTTCATTGGAAAACTTTAATATTGTTTAACATTTATCAATTGAGGAATGGCTCTTATTTTTATAAATTTGACTCAGTTCTCTATATATTTGAGAAATGAGGCCATTACAACATCCTTAACTATTAAAAACACTAGAGATCATAGGAATAAATGGAGTTTCCTTAAAATGATAAGTAACATCTAACCTAGAATAGGTTAGGTTCACAAGACACAATAGTCAATGACTATAACACTTTAGTGTTTGATAAATCCAAAGATTCCAACTTATGGGATAAGTCTTCACTATTTGACAAAAATTTCTGGAAAAACTGGAAAACAGTATAGTAGCATTTAAACATTGACCAACCAACATCTAATACCCTATACCAAAATAAGGTCAAAATGGGTTCATGTTTTTGACATAAATGATGATATTATAAACACATTGAGAGGATGGGGATAGTTTACCTCTTAGATTTGTGAAGGGAGGAATTTAATATACTAGAACACATTATGAAATATAAATGGATACTTTTGATTACATTAATTTTTTAAAAATTGCACAAACAAAACCAATGCAGACAAGATGAAAAGGGAATCAAAAATTTTGGAAAACTTACATTTCAGAGCTCTCATAAAGGCCTCATTTATACAATATATAGAGAATTGACTCAGATTTATAAGAATTAAAGCTATTCTCTAATTGATAAATGGTCAAAGGATATGAATAGACAATTTTCAGATGAAGAAATTAAAACCATTTCTAGTCATATAAAAAGGTGCTCTAAATCACTATTCATCAGAGAAATTCAAATTAAGACAACTCTGGGATACCACTACATACCTCTCAGATGGGCTAAGATGACAGAAAAAGATAATGACCAATGTTGGAGGGGATATGGGAAAACTGGGACACTAATACATTGTTGGTGGATCTGTGAATGGATCCAGCCATTCTGAAGAGCAATTTGGAACTATGTTCAAAAAATTACCAAAGTATACATACCCTTTGATCCAGCAGTGTTTCTACTGGACTTATATCTTAAAGAGATCTTAAAGGAGGGAAAGGGACCCACATGGCAAAAATGTTTGCGGCAGCCCTTTTTGTAGTGGTAAGAAACTGGAAACTACGTGGATGCCCATCAGTGGGATAATGGCTGAATAAGTTATGGTATATGAATGCTATAGAATATCCACTATTCTATAAGAAACAATCTGCAGGATGATCTTAGAGAGTCCTGGGGAGACTTACAGGGACTAATGCTAAATGAAATGAGCTGAACTAGAAGATCATTGTACACAGAAACATCAATATTATACAATGATCAATTCTGATGGACATGACTCTTTCCAACAATAAGATGATTGAGGCCAGTTTCAGTGATGTCGTGATGAAAAGAACTGTCTACATTCAGAGAGAAACCTGGAGGAACTGAGTGTAGATCTTAACATTCTCACTCTTTTTGTTGTTCATTTGCATTTTGTTTTCTTATTCATTTTCTTTCCTTTTTGATTTGATTTTTCTTGTGCAGGAAGATAATTGCACAAATATGCTTACATATATTGGATTTAATATATATTTTAACATGTATAATATATATTGAATCACTTGCCATCTAGGAAAGGGGGTGAGAGGAAAAAGAGGAAAATATGGAATGCAAGGCTATGCAAGGATCGATGTTGAAAAATTATCCGTGCACATGTTTTGAAAATAAAAAGTTTTAATAAAAAAACAAAACAAAACAAAAAGATTAGAAGTGTGTGAACTTCTAATTAAACTGTGAAACAATTTTTTTTGCATTCTTTTTTTTTTAATTTTTTATTATTATATACATATTTTATAATATTATCCCTTGTATTCATTTTTCCAAATTATCCCCCCCCCCTCTATTCCCTCCCCCCGATGACAGGCAATCCCATACATTTTACATGTGTTACAATATAGTCTAGGTACAATACATGTGTGCAAATATCATTTTTCTTGTTGCACAATAAACATTAGAATCCGAAGGTACATGCAACCTGGGCAGACAAATATTAGTGCTAACAATTTACATTCACTTCCCAGTGTTTCTTCTCTGGGTGTAGCTACCTCTATCCATCATTGATCAACTGGAAGTGAGTTGGATCTTCTTTATGTTGAAGATTTCCACTTCCATCAGAATACATCCTCATACAGTATTGTTATTGAAGTGTACAGTGATCTTCTGGTTCTGCTCATTTCACTCAGCATCAGTTGGTTTAAGTCTCTCCAGGCCTCTCTATATTCCTCCTGCTGGTCATTTCTTACAGAGCAATAATATTCCATAACCTTCATATACCACAATTTACCCAACCATTCTCCAACTGATGGACATCCATTCATCTTCCAGTTTCTAGCTACAACAAAAAGAGATGCCACAAACATTTTGGCACATATATGTCTCTTTCCGCTCTTTAGTATTTCTTTGGGATATAATCCCAGTAGTAGCGCTGCTGGATCAAAGGGTATGCACAGTTTGATAACTTTTTGGGCATAGTTCCAAATTGCTCTCCAGAATGTCTGGATTCTTTCACAACTCCACCAGCAATGTATTAGTGTCCCAGTTTCCCCACATCCCCTCCAACATTTGTCATTATTTGTTCCTGTCATCTTAGCCAATCTGACAGGTGTGAAGTGGTATCTCAGAGTGGTCTTAATTTGCATTTCTCTGATCAGTAGTGATTTGGAACACTCTTTCATGTGAGTGGATATAGTTTCAATTTCTTCCTCTGAGAATTGTCTGTTCATATCCTTTGACCATTTATCAATTGGAGAATGGTTCGGTTTCTTATAAATTAGGGTCAGTTCTCTATATATTTTGGAAATGAGACCTTTGTCAGAACCTTTGTTTTAAAAAATATTTTCCCAATTTGTTACTTCCCTTCTAATTTTGTTTGCATTAGTATTATTTGTACAGAAACTTTTTAGTTTGATGTAATCAAAATCTTCTATTTTGTGATCAATAATGATCTCTAGTTCTCCTCTGGTCAAAAATTCCTTCCTCCTCCACAAGTCTGAGAGATAGATTATCCTCTGTTCCTCTAATCTATTTATTATCTCCCTCTTTATGCCTAAATCATGGACCCGTTTTGATCTTATCTTGGTATATGGTGTTAAGTGTGGATCCATATCTAATTTCTGCCATACTAATTTCCAGTTTTCCCAACAGTTTTTTCCGAATAATGAATTTTTGTCCCTAATGTTGGTATCTTTGGGTTTGTCAAAGATTAGATTGCTATAGATGTACCCTTTTTTGTCCTTTGTATCTAATCTGTTCCACTGATCTACCGGTCTATTTCTTAGCCAATACCAAATGGTTTTGGTGACTGCTGCTATATAATATAGCTTTAGATCAGGTACACTTAGACCACCTTCCTCTGAGTTTTTTTTCATTAGTTCCCTTGCAATTCTCGACCTTTTATTCTTCCATATGAATTTTGTTGTTATTTTTTCTAGGTCATTGAAATAGTTTCTTGGGAGTCTGATTGGTATAGCACTAAATAAATAGATTAGTTTGGGGAGTATTGTCATCTTTATTATATTCGCTCGGCCTATCCAAGAGCACTGAATGTCTTTCCAATTATTTAAATCTGATTTTATTTTTGTGGCAAGTGTTTTGTAATTTTTCTCATATAATTCCTGACTTTTCTTTGGTAGATGGATTCCCAAATATTTTATACTCTCAACATTTGTTTGGAATGGAATTTCTCTTTGTATCTCTTGCTGTTGCATTTTGGTGAAACAATTTTTATAGCCAGCTTTTCTGATAAAGTCCTCATTTCCAAAAGATATAGAAAAGGGACTTGAATTTATAAAAATACGAATCATTCCTCGATTAATAAGTAGTCAAAAGATATGAACAATTTTCAGACAAAGAAATTAAAACAATTTTCAGTCATATTAAAAAATGATAATGATAAATGTCAGAAAGGGATGAGAAAACTGGGACACCAATGCATTTTTGATGAAGTTGTGAAATGATTCAACTATTCTGGAGAACAATTTGGAATAATGCCCAAAAAGCTATTAAACTGTGTGTACCCTTTAATATAGCAGTGTCTTTATTGGGTCTCTATTCCAAAGAGGTCACAAAAGAAGGAAAATGACCCACATGTAGAAAAATGTTTGTGTCAGCCTTTTTTGTAGTGTCAAGGAACTGGAAATTGAATGAATGCCCATCAGTTGGGGGAATTGCTGAATAAGTTATGGTATATGAATGTAATATAATATTGTTCTGTGAGAAATGATGATCAAGCTGATTTCAGAAAAGCATGAAAAGATTTACATGAACTGAAGCCAAGTGAAGTAAGAAGAACCAAGAGAACATTATACACAGTAACAACAAGATTATAGGATAATGAACTGTGATGGACTTGGCTCTTTTCAATAAGGAAGTGATTCATGGCAATTCTGATGCACTTGTGATGGAAAGTATCATCTGAATCTGGAGAAAGAAGTATGGAGACTGAATGTGGATCAAAACATTGTATTTTCACCTTTTGTTGTTATTGTTTGTTTGCTTGTTTTTCTTTCTTGTGTTTTTTTTCTTTTGATCTGATTTTTCTTGCACAGCATGACAAATATAGAAGTATGTTTAGAACTGTACATGTTTAACCTATATCAGATTGCTTGCTCTCTTGGGAGTTAGGAAGTGAGAGAGAGAGGGAGAAAAATTTGGATTACAAGATTTTGCAATGGCAATTGCTGAAAACTATCTTTATATGTATTTGAAAAAATAAAATTTCAAAAATAAATGAGGCCTTTCTCAGAAAAAATTTAAAACCTTTTTTTTTACAGTTACTATAAAAATAGTTATAGCTAATTCCTTTTATTCTGTTTGTCCCATGCTCATTTATCTCCCTTTTTACTATGACCCTCCTCAAAAGTATGCTGTTGTTGAACACTCCCTCCCCAAATAAGTCTTCCCTTTTATCACCATCTGTCACCCTCCCCTTCTTCCTCTCCTACTTTACTACAGGGTAAGATACATTTCTATGCCCATATTGAGTGTGTATTATTTCCTCTTCGAATCAATTCTGATGAAAGTAAGGTTCATTTATGCCTCCTCCCCTCTCCTTCTTCCCCTCCACTGTAAAATCTTTTTCTTGCCTCTTTTATGGCAGATAATTTATATCCCATCTCTCCTGTTCCCCTTCTCCTATTAAATTAATCTCTTATTCCTTAATTTTATTTTATATATTATTCCTCATATTCAACTCATGCCCGTGCCTTCTGTCTTTATATAGTCCTTATCGCCCTAATAATGAGAAAGTTCTTATGAGTTACATGTATCATCCTTCCATGTTTGAATATCAAGAAATTAACATTGTTACATCCCTTGTGATTTTTCTCCTCTGATTATCTTTTTATGCTTCTTCTAACACCTTTCTTTGGAGGTCAAACTTTCTATTCAGTTCCAGTTTTTTCATCATGAATGCTTTAAAATCTTATTTTATTGAATGTCCACCTTTGTCATACTCAGTTTTATTGGGTAAGTGATTCTTGATTGTAATCTTCAGACCTTTGCTCTCCTGAATATCACATTCCAAGCTCTCCAATCCTTTAATGTAGAATTTGCTAAATATTGTGTTATCCTGAGTACAACTTCATTATGTTTGAACTCCTTCTTTCTGGATGCTTGCAATGTTTTCTCCTTGACCTGAGAGTTTTACAATTTGCCTATGACATTCCTGGGACTTTTCATCTTGGGATCACTTTCAAATGGTAATTGGTGGATTCTTTCAATTTCTATCTTAACTTCTAATTCTAGAATATCAGAACAGTTTCCTTTCATAATTTCTTGAAACACGATGTCGAAGCTCTTTTTTCAATCATGGTTTTCAGACAGTCCAATAATTTTTAAAAATTATTTGTCCTGGATCTATTTTCTAGGTCAGTTGTTTTTCTAATGAAATTTTAACATTATTTTCTATTTTTTCTTTCTTTTGGTTTTGCTTTATTGTTTCTTGATTTCTCAGAAAGTCATTAGCTTCCATTCTAATTTTTAAGGAATTATTTTCTTTCTTTTTTTTTAATTGTATAATTATAAAATTTTTTGACAGTATATATGCATGAGTAATTGTTTTTATAACATTATCCCTTGTATTTATTTTTCCAAATTTTCCCCTCCCTCCTTCTACTCCCTCCCCTAGATGACAGGCAATCCCATACATTTTACATGTGTTACAGTATAACCTAGATACAATATATGTGTGTAAATCCAATTTTCTTGTTGCACATTAAGTATTAGATTCCGAAGGTATAAGTAACCTGGGTAGATAGACAGTAGTGCTAACAATTTACATTCACTTCCCAGTGTTCCTTCTCTGGGTGTAGTTGTTTCTGTCCATCATTGATCAACTGGAAGTGAGTTGGCTCTTCTTTATGTTGAAGATTTCCACTTCCATCAGAATATATCCTCATACAGTATTGTTGTTGAAGTGTACAGCGATCTTCTGGTTCTGCTCATTTCACTCAGCATCAGTTGATGTAAGTCTCTCCAAGCCTCTCTGTATTCCTCCTGCTGGTCATTTCTTACAGAGCAATAATATTCCATAACCTTCATATACCATAATTTGGCCAACCATTCTCCAATTGATGGACATCCATTCATCTTTCAGTTTCTAGCCACTACGAAAAGAGCTGCCACAAACATTTTGGCACATACAGGTCCCTTTCCCCTCTTTAGTATTTCTTTGGGATATAAGGAATTATTTTCTTAAGTGAATTTTTGTACCCTCTTTCCCATTTGACCAAATTTGTTTTTAAGGCTTCCATTTTCTTATTAGTTTTTTGTACTTAATTTTGTATCATTCTTATTTCTCTTTCAATTTTCTTCCTACCTCTCTTACTTCATTTTCCAAATTCCTTCCCAGTTCTTCCATGGCCTGAGACTAATTCTTATTTTTCTTGGAGGCTTTGGATGTAGAAGCTTTGACTTTGTTATTGATGGATGTCTTCAACAAAGAGTTTCCTATAACAATGGAAGTACAAGCCTCAAACTTGTTCCTCCAAATGCATAGACAGGCAGCATGGTATGCAGGTCAAAGAGGCAGTTTCTGATCCAGGAAAACTTGGCTTCAAGTTCTGCCTCTGATATATACTGTGAGTTTGATTTCGGCTAAGTCACTTAATCTCTCAGTACAACAACACAATATTATGATAGCTAACATTTATCTACATAAATGTTATGTACTGTTAGGTTTCTAAAATGCTTTACAAATATAAGGAGGTTCATTTAAACCCTCACAAACAATCCTGCGAAGTACTGTGCTATTATTAATCTCATTTTATTGATAAAGAAACTGAGATTAAGTGTCCAAGGTCACCTAGCTAGTAAGTATCTGAGGGCACATTTGATTCTAGATCTGGTGTTCTGTCCACTGTGTCCCTTACCTGCACTAGTTGCTCTAAGCCTAAATTACTTAGGTGCTATCTGCATTGCTAAAGAGAGTTTCCTCACCAAGGAGTTCCAATTTTGGGTCTCAATTACCTCTTTCTCTCTCCTTCCCTCTCATTTTTTTTCCTCCCTCTTTCTTTTTTTTCCCTCCCTCTCTTCTTCTCTCCCTCCCTCCCTCCCTCCCCATCTCTCCCTCCCTCCCTCCCTCCCTCCCCCCCCCCCCCCTCTCTCTCTCTCTCTCTCTCTCTCTCTCTCTCTCTCTCTCTCTCTCTCTCTCCCTCTCCCTCTCCCTCTCCCTCTCCCTCTCCCTCTCCCTCTCTCTCTCTTCTTCCCCCTCTCTGTCTCACTCTGTATGTTTCTGCTTATCTCTCTCTATATCCAAATTATCTGTCTGCTCTCTATTTGTCTATCTATCTACCTGGCGATGTGTCTGTCTGTCCATCCTTCTATTCATCTCTCTCTATATATTCATATATATTTAGTAAGAAAGATTATATTCTTGTGTTTTTATTTATACACACATTTATATGTGCACACATAAATGAGCATGTATATGCATGTACATACATATGTAAAGCACGCATTTTCACTGTCTATAAATTTTTACCGGTATCTATGCATACACACAAATATGGATGTACGTGCATTCATAGAGACAGACACACAATCATATTTCCAGAGGCTTTCATGGGGGAGCATGTCACATAAAACGCTTCTGCACATTTGCATCTTGGCAAGCTGAGGGGCTTTCTCTCTGCTGCCTTCCTGAATGGCTTTTCCATTGCACAAATGGTCTCTATCATAGAAAAAGCAATTCTGTTTTCTGAAAGGCTGTATACTTATGGTGTGTGTCCCGTGGGACTATCAGTGCCTATTGGCTACCAACAATTACCTTTGAAATGAAAAATATTGTTTATATCAAAGAACTGTTTGTTTCTAAAGCACAGTACTGTAGCCTATCAACTGCTCCTATGAAATTTGTAGGATTAGGGGTGTAGGGGTGGGAGGTGGGATGCTGATGGAGAGGGATAAGCCATTCATATGCAGAACCTGAAAAAAAAACTGACCCCAGTGAATTATGTAACCCCATGGGGTGTTTTCATTTTTGTTTGGTTACATTTCCTGACATTGCTGACATTGGATTCTTTCTCAGGAGGCAGGAGCCAATAGTCTCCTATTTTTAGACATCTGGATGCTGGCCAGCAATTGTCATCATCAGCAATTACTTATAATGCAGTTTTGTCCCCTTTCAGATTAAAAAAAAATCACCTTTCCCAGTACAGCAGGGGATTGAGTAAAACAGTTATTATAGACATCTCCCCTGATTATGGGTTTACAAAAGCAGCAAATAGAATCCTGAGCCTCAGACTAGCAGGTTAGGAGGTTTATAAAAATTCACAATAATGGAAATGGAAGAGGATATGTTTGCAAGTCAATGTGTTTGGTTGTCTTTTGTGAAGGTTCTTTTAAAACAGCAATATCATTAGTCCTTGGACGGTAAGCTCGGGGTGGAACATCATTCTCCAATTCTTCACTCGTTCAGAAATGCAGCTGCGATTTCCTTTGGAGTATGTGGATGCCATGGTAGCAGGCTATTAAGAACACATGACATGACAACGTCATTATACCACGCACGGCTCCGCTGAATATACAGCACCGAGTTAAGGCAAAGCACGATATAAACAGATATGTTCCTGAGTAAAAATAATAGGCTATTTAGGATCGGCTTGAATGCTACCAGACCCCATGGGGTCTCTCTGGCAGTTTTCCAAGGAACACCCATCTTAGTCTTGTCTTAGCTGAAACCTACTCTGATTACCAACAGAATAGAACTCTTTCTAAATTAAGGACATGTCAAGGCTACATTTTGAATGTTAAGGACCAAAGAAGGCTAAGGGAAGAGGGGACATAGCTGATGCAATTATGCATTGGAAGGGTAATAGAAATAAGCATAATGGGGAGAATGCTGGATTTGATATCAGGAAGTTCTGCATTCAAATCCTGTCTCAAATGCCTATTAGCTGTGTGATCCTGGTCAAGTCACTTAACCTCTTCACCTCAGTTTCCTCAATTGTAAAATGGGGACAATATTTGCAGTGATTTCATTGGATTATTATATTGTATCAATCAGTAAATACTTATCAAGCACATTTTATGAATGAAGCACTGTACTAAAGACTAGGGATATAAAAAGGAGAAAAGTTAGCCCTTATTTATAATGCAGTAGGAGATAACAGGCAAAGTGCTTTGCAAACCACAAAGGGTTCTAGAAATCTTCACTATGGTATATTATTTACCTGGCTATAGTTTTAGTGTGAGTAGATTTGCATGTGCAGTGGTTCCTACAATATACTCATATGTTAGCACATATATTACACTAACTGGCTATGTAGCTGCACAGGTGTGTATTCATGCATATGTATGTATTTAATGGACACACGCAGCCACACTGACACTATTAGCCCAATAGGGATTATTTTGTGTTACTGTGGTTCGTCATTTTCATTTGGATCTGACCCTCTATGTCAGCTTAATCTCCCTGAACCTCAGTTTCCTCTTCTGAAAAATGGATATTAATGATGCCTGTTGTACTAGACTTAAGGAATGATCGTGATGTCCACCTGGAGAAAGCATGAGAAGAACATGCATTGGAAATGTCAGCTATTACTATCATTGTTTCATCATTTCATAGTTACCAAAGCCAACCTCGATGCCCCTCAATTCCTCTTTCCCATTGCTTCAGGAGGGATACTTTATTGTATATCTTCAGTGCTTAGTAAATCTTGGCACATAATAAATGTTTAATAAATTATTTTCCATTCCATTGAAATGACATAACGGTAACAACCTCAATAAGAATAATAGCCAGAGGAACTGAATAGTATAGTGTAAAGATTGTTGTCCTCAGAGCCAAGAATAGCTGGATTCAATCCTGCTTCTGACATCCACCAACTGTTTGTTCCTGGACAAGGCAATTAAGCTCCCGGTGCTCTGGGCAAGCCTTTAAGATGCTAAATTGTACAGAAGGTTGGCAATCTATCTGTGTAGAGGGCGTTTTTTCATCTGGGAGTTCCTTCCATCAATGAAATCACAGACCCTGTCCCTCTCTCCATAATAGCTAGCATTTACAGGATGCCTTAAGGTTGGCAGAGTGTTTTTACACATATTATCTGCTTTGATACTTTTTTTTCCCCTGGGTTTACATATCCCTTGAATGTTGTAGGTACTTCAAAACATGTACTGGCTAGTTGCTGGCCCCATCAATCTGTTTTTCCAATATCTCAGTCCCTGCTCCCTCAGCTCCCCCATCATTCCTTCTGATTGTCATCCCTATCCACTGCACTTGGATCCAGAACTTGGTTCTTCCCACTCTTGTAGATTTCCCTGTTGCTGATTGTGTGAACTTCCCCCATGTCTTCTCTCCAAGCGCCTCTCCTCCCATCATCATCCTGATCTTGATTTTTATTGGTTATCTGGCTTCTCATTCAGTAAATCCCAGGCTTTTGTGTATGGTGTCTGCCCTATTTCTGGGGTTCTGGTGCCTCTTCTGATATTTTGATTTTCTCTTGGCTATGATTTAGTCTGCTTTTTTTTTAATAGAGCTGTCTTGGATATCAGCACCAATATTCCTGGGTCACAGCCTTCATAATGTGTCAGCTGGTATTATGTTATAAAACAATTCTTTCCCAGGATCCTAAAAATGAAGGAAGTCTCTTACAATCCTCCACATGGGAATGGGGTGGGAGGTAGGGAAGTGACATTTTAAAAAATAAAACAAATGAGTCAAACTTTATTTTTTTTCCAACCTGGAATATAAAACCAATTATAGCTGCCTCATTTCCTTCCATACCAACATTGCCTCTTTGTGGTCAGAAAATCCTAAGTATAATTAAAAAGAAGAAAAACTTTATCTCCCAGCACCCAAGAGCTGGGATCTGGAAGAAGAGAAAGGATCATTTCTGGTTTGATTTTACTGAGCTGAACAAGGAATCCATCTACGAGATACATCCACCCAGGTTAAGCTGAGCAAAAATTTCCCCATTTGGATGAGTGCTTGGATCAGCCAAGTGTATGCTGTCTGATTCCTAAGAAATAGATCATGACGTATCATGTCATAAATCTAAATCTGAAAGGGTAGAAACAAAGCGGGTATTTATCCATGTCCCTTTCTGTATTTTTCTACCATATTTAAAAATAGTCAATCAGTGCTCTTTCTATTATCAATCACTATCCCCTAATTACTCTATAAAACTCTTCTTATTGATTAGAAGATCTCTCTTGCAGCAAAAGATTGAGCAGCTGGATGGTCCAGTGGATAGGGAGTCAGATCTAGTCAGGAAGATTTGATTTTAAATCTAGACACTTAGTAATTGTATTACAGTGAGCAACTGTATTTTTATCATTTTGTATCATTTTATCCAGTTTGCCTCAGTTTTCTCATCTGGAAAAGTAACTGGAGAAGGAAAAAAAAACACTTAAGTATATTTGCCAGGAAAATCCCAAATGGGGTCACAAAGAGGACCAAAATAACTGAACTGAACTGAAATTTATTGAATAGGAAGGTGATATGGTGCTTAGGAAGATAGATTTGATAGATGAGCTAAGGATGGACTGAAGGAGAAGCTAGAGGTAGGGACGCCAAGCAGCAGGACATTTGATCATGAATTGTGAGCAGTGAAGGGACTGCACCAGAGTGGAGGTCAAAGGAGAGAAGGAGGTGAATGTATCATCTAGTGAAGAATGGTTTTTGTTTTTCTGTATTTAAAGTAATTCTTTATATATCATGGATATTAAACATTTATCAGATGAATTTGTTGTAAAGATTTTCCCCAATTATTTCTCTTTTAATTGAACTGCATTAACTTGCTGGTGTTATTGGAATGAATGAAAAACATTTATTAGGCACCTACTACATGCAAAACACTGGGCTAAGCTCTGGGGTACAATTAAAAATCAGAGACAACTCTTTTCTCAAGGAACTCACCCCTAATAGGAAGAAACAACCTATGTAATAGGTTTTAAGGTTCAAGTCAGGTGCAAAGGCTCAGTGAGTACAGAGCCAAAAAAAGGCAATGAAGCATCTTAGGGTTTTCAACAAAGATCAGCTACTACTTCCTGGGGGAAGCAGCACTTCAGAGGGGATTCCTTTATGAGTACAGGTTGAACTACACACTCTCCAAGGTCCTTTTCTACTTTGAGATTCTGTTTCTTCAATTAGTAATCATTGATATCATAATAAATCATGAAATAATAATGATTTGGGGGAGATTTTTGAGATAATTTGGGTTAAGTGACTTGCCCAGGGTCACACAACTAAGAATTGTTAAGTGTCTGAAGCTGGATTTTAATTCAGCTCCTCCTGAATTCAGGGCCAGTGCTCAATCCACTGCGCCACCTAGCTGCCCCAATAATAATGATAGGGAGCATTTATGTGGCATTTTATAGTACACATAACACTTTACAAACATGATCTCTCTTTTCCTCACAACAACAATAGTAAATTCTATTTATACACATTTTACAAATGAGGAAACTGAGTCTGAGAGGTAGAATTTGGATTCAGGTCTTTCTGATTCCATGTAGAAAACTCCATCCCCTGTATTCTTCTAGAATGGGATGCTCTTCAGGGATCAAAGTAAAATTATGTTCTGAAGACATGAAGAAGTGAGGGAGGAAGGGAGGGATTATAACAGAAAAAGAAAAGAGTGAGAAGGCCCTCCCTGATGAGCTCCAAGCAGGATTCCGACAGCATGTTTATCTAGCCATTTTCTGCAGATTGATGGCCAGTGCTTTGTGAAAAGTAATTAATAAAGTAAAGAACTGGGTGTTGAATCTGATATTTGTTGATCTTGTAAGTGTACTGACCTCCCAGACTATAAATGATTCTTCTCTTTTTTCTGCTTGCCAATTTGTTTCTTGCAATTGTCCGTGGTTCCATTCTCACTCTGGGCCTGTCTATGTTCTGTCTCTTCCTCGATGAAAGCCCTCATAAATTAAAGGGTTCCCTGTATGTCTTTGATTCATTTTCTTCTTTTGGTTAATGAACAGCCTTTCTGCATCTGCTCCTTCATCTTCATCCATCTGTATAAAGATGCTATTGTTATATACAGCCCTCCATAAATTTCGTTACATTGACAAGCTGGCTGTAGATTGGTAAGCTTTTTACGCGGGCCATGTATAGATGCACATATAAACATGTTCATCAGCAATTAGGGAGGTGCCAGATTGGTGACACAAGGTCAGACAACTTGTGCCTCTTTAGGGTATAGAGTAAATTAAATTCTAATTGCAGTTATGGTAATACAGGATGCATTATGAATCATCATCGTGAGTGCCATTTATCATGTTCCGAGTGCCATTTTTGTTCTTGCCATTACAAAAACAGAGACCGTGCCAAAAGGCAGAGTCATGGCTCAAAGGGCTTACCCATTCTGGCTGTTAGAGGGACAATGTGATTGCTGATCCTTCATGGCAATGGGATGGCAGTAATGCTGTTCTTAATATCAAGTGCACTTGGTATATACTTTAATCAAGGACTGGGCAGCCTCTTATTCGTGTTTTCTCACCATTGTTGCAGAGTTATCATTGCTATTGGGAAATGGAACTTTGTCCCAGGTCACCAACATACAAAGTACGGTGGGCGCTATCTTCCCTGAGCAACTTTTCTACAACCACCCTAAATGAATTTACTCTAGATGTTGTCTTTTACATGTAGGATTTCTTGATTTTTTTTTTTTTGGATGCTAGTGTCTCACCTCACCAAAATTACCTATATTATACTATACCTATATACCAATAGAGGTATAAGATTTTCTTTCCTGCTGGAATAGTACTGCCTTGAGGTGAATAAAAGGGCTATTTACCTTTGCTTTTTTTAGATCTAGAACAGTAAGTGGAACAGAATAGGTGATCAATAAATGCTTTTTAACTAGTTGGTTGCTTTGTACATTTAATTGCCACCTGAACTAAAAAGTACAGAATGAGAACAAGTTATTAAGCTTCCAGAGGAAGGTTTCAACATTCAGTGGATCCATGACATCTTTTTTTTTTTTCATTATTTATTTATTTATTTATTTGTTTGTTTGTTTGTTTGTTTATTTATTTATTTTTTACTGTTATGGCCTGTTGGATCAGAGTAGCTGAGGTGTTTTTTTTGTTTTTTTGTTTGTTTGTTTGTTTTTTACCATTTATTTTATCCCCCCCTCCCCCCTGAGGCTGGGGTTAAGTGACTTGTCCAGGGTCACACAGCTAGGAAGTATTAAGTGTCTGAGACCAGATTTGAACTCCGGTCCTCCTGAATTCAGGGCTGGTGCTCTATCCACTATGCCACCTAGCTGCCCCGAGTCCATAATAGACCTTTTCAATGCCGACACTCCTTTTGATCCTCCAAATAGCACATCCCCTTCCCTCATCTTGGATGATTCTTCCCAATGGCTTTACAACCATCTTCTGCAATGATCTCCACCATATGCTGGCAGGTTCCTTCTTGTCATTTTCATCCTGCATGGGCAACAGGTAGACTTGGGCAGTCATATGCTGTCTCTCTCACTTTTATCACATGACCACTTTGTCTTTTTATAACTGGGCTTTTCCACTAGTCCATGAACAGAATGGTCACTATTGATAACATGATACATTCTCCTTGAATCCATCATGCATTGAGACACAGTCTGGCACAATAGAAATTTTGAACAGAGAACCTAGTTTCAAATCATCTCTCTGTGTGTGACCTTGGGCAAGACATTGACTCAGAAAATCTTTTTTTGTTTGTTTTGTTTTTGTTTTTGTTTTTGTTTTTCCAGGAGGCTGCTGGGAAATAAAATTGGATCTCTCCCCATTGGTAGTTCTAATTCCATCATCTCCCACTTCTGATCCATTCTTCGCTCATAGAACTTCCATCCTATTCCAGGCTCTCATCACATCTCCTCTTGACAGCTACAATAACCTCCTAATTAGTCTTCTTGTTTTTTCTCTCTTTTCTTCAATACATTCTTTTCACAGTTGCCAAACTAAGATGCCTGAAGCATAGATATGAGCATGTCACTCCCCTGCCCCTCCTCCAAAAAGTCAAAGCTTCATTTTTCTAAGATAATATAAAAAATGATCAGCTTAACATTCAAAAATCTTTGCAATCAGGCTCCTGCTGGTCTTTCCAGATTTATTTCATATCATTTCCCTTCAAGCATTTTCCTTTTCAGTCAAACTAGTCTGCTAGTGATTCTCTATACATTCTATCCCATTTCTTGCTTCCATGCTTTTGTACAGGTGGTCCCCCATAGCAGATCTTACTTACCTCTTTTTCTTAAAAACCTATCTTTCTCCCAAACTTAGGTTCCAAGCCTTTCCTAGTTCTTCTTCCCACAGTTCTGCTGATTTTGCTCTTCTTACAATGACTTTGATTTTCTTTGAGTATGTCTTTTGTTTCTTTAAATGCATATATTCCAAATAGAATGTTCTGTCCCCAACATTCAGTTCTTGGAATCCCTGGGTTTCTTCAGTGCTTAGGGATCAAAAGGATTCTGGGTCACTAGCCGAGAGCCAGGCGACAGTCATCTTCCCTCAAGGATGCTATTGAGGCTTCACAAGAGATTTGGGAAAATCTCTTTTCTTATGACATTAGTTCAAATATCAACTGATATTAGTTCTCTTCATTGTTAGGTACAGTGATTGGTTTCCCAGTTCAATTGGGCCACTTAGCTTCAACTGACTTTTACCTCAAAGGGATATTTACGTCAAAGACACATCAAGAGCAGAATTAAAAACATTTCCCCCTCATAGGCAGAGTCATGGCTCAAAGGGCCTGGACCTAGAATTAGGAAGACTAATTTTCCTCAGTTGAAATCTGGCCTCAGACACTTTACTATGGGCAAATTGTAGAACTCTGTTTGCCCCAGACCCTCACCTGTAAGATGAACTGGAGAAAGAAACGACAATCCATTGCAGTTCTTAGCCAAGAAAATCGTAAATGAGGACTTGGACACAAGTGAAATAACTGAATAACACATAGTTTATAAGCTAACCATAACAACACCTTAGTCCCACTAGATTTTTAGATTTGCTGGTGGATGGACTAGATTCGGAAGATCACTTCTTTCTCAGGACACTGGTGCTGGGTCGTCAGAAAGTTCAGAGGCTTTTTCCTGAGCTTTTGAAAAATAGAAGCTTGGAGTTTCCAATCTCTTGATTTAAAATGGAAAATGATCACTTCAGATGCAATGCAATGAAGCATTTTGTAGGGATACATTCTTTGTCAGAGGGGAGCAAACCCAAGATCCCTCCCCTTAAAGTGTGTTCTCTCACTGGATACTATCAGCAAAGAAGTCAAACTTCTAGAGAGCTGATAAAGAGAATAGAACTCAAGTCACTGGGCCTTTTGAAGAAACTCCAATTCCAGAAATGCATTATAACCATGTGGTGAGTCAACCAGAACTAGTTACAGAATGTCCATGTACCTCTCTCATCCTCTCAAAGGCACTCTCTTCAATTCTCTTCTCCCCGTCCCCTTCCCCCCTCCCCTCCCCTCCCCTCTTCTCTTCTCTTCTCTTCTCTTCTCTTCTCTTCTCTTCTCTTCTCTTCTCTTCTCTTTTCTCTTCTCTTCTCTCTCACACACACATATATGTGTATATATATATATATACATACACACACACACACACACACACACACACACATATATATATATATATATATATATATATTTATGTTTGTTTATATCACTCTGTTGCACCCAGATCAAACACCCTTTTCCACAGGATCAAATGAGATGTTTGCAATGAGTAATGTAATGCATTTAACACAGAACTTGGCACATAGTAGGTGCGATGTAAAAAATTGTTCCCTCCTTCTTTCCCCTCCCTTATACAAAATGGAAGTTTAATCAAAGTTTATGAATTACACACACCAGCCATGTTGTTGTTTGGATCCAGAATCCTCCTAAAGCAGTTTGCTTTCTTAGGCCTCCTAGGTGCCGAGGCTCTCCTCCAAAGCTGTTTTGCATCTGTTTTGTGCATAAATATTTATATACATCCATGTGGGTTCCATGAAGGCAGAGTTTATTTTGTGTGTGTGTGTGTGTGTTTGTTTTTTTGTTTTGTTTTGTTTTTGTTTTTGTTTTTTGTTTTTGTTAGCATTTTGAACAGCGCTCAGTACTGAGAAGGTACTTAATGTTTGTTCTATGACTGATTGAGCCTTGAATGAGCTGTATATTTTTCTTCATTGTGTTTGATTCTACATCTCTGATATAATATAAGCTTTCCTAAGGTCTCCTCAACATGATGTAAGTTTTTTGTGAATGGAACTTGTATCCTTTTTTGGATTTGTAGCCCAATGCCTAGCACAGTGTCTAATACACATAGTAAATACTCAATAAATGCTTGTTGATTGATTCTTTCTGGTCCTTTTAATCATCATTGAATGCAGTATGTTTCTCATAGGGAGAGGATAAGGTATAAATTGGTATAAATAACTCCCAACCAAAGAAACTCCCTCTTTCAATGCAAAGAGGCACCTTCTGTGCAAATTATTGTCTGGGAGAATTGCTTAAAGCACTGAGAAATTAAGGGACTTGCCAAGGGTCCCCCAACCAGGTAATCCCCCTTAAATCAAATGAGATAATGATTGTAATGCATTTAGCACAGTGCTTGGCACATAGTAGGTGCTATGTAGAAGCTTATTTCCTCCTTCCTTCCCCTCTCTTATACAAACTTTAATAAAGTTAATTGAACTACACATACCAGCTTGAACCCAGAATCCTCCTAAAGCATAATACTTGTATGAGCTGAATTTCCTTCCTTAACTATATCACACAGGCCACACTTTTTCCATAAGACATTTTAGGATAAAATTTGTCCAGAAGGCGAATTATTGTTGGACAAATACTTCCTCATCCATATAAATTGTTCCTTGCTAGGAAGATTAATCTGATCTTTATTTTATAGTATTTTAAAAACACTTTCATCCCCATAAGGCTCAGCTTCATCTATAGCATGATAGGAAGGGTCATAGCAGGAAATGAAGAGCATGGGAGGTAGTAAACAGATAGAAATGCAATTCAATATACAAGATTTTTTAGGAAAACAAGTAAATTTGGAAAAAATTAAAATAGATTTTGTACCAGATTAATCAAAACACAAGCAAAAAAATAGAATACTTGAGTTTTTTGGAAAGCTTTCCTGTTGTTTTCCTCAAAGAAGGGTGACTCTTGGAAAGTGTGAACAGGTCTACAAGAACAAAGGCAAACAAAATTAAGGCAATTATTCAGCTCATTTAAGGGATAAATCAACCAATCAATCATCTGGTATTAATTATGTACCTTCTCTAGGTCAGACACCGGGTTAATCACAGAGAATACAAAGATAAGAAGCAAATAATCTCAGCCCCCAAGGAGGTTATATAAATATATACATATGTGTATATAAACATATATATGTATATGTATGTATATATATAAATATATACATTTGTATACATATATGCACACACCTATATGGGGCAGTTAGATGGTACCATACTACAGAGAGTTCCAGTTCTGAAGTCAGGAAGCCTCATCTTCTCAAGTTCAAACCCAGGCTCAGATACTTCTTCACAGACCAATCCCCTTCAAAAACAAAGGATGAACAACAACAAAAGCTGAGGGAGCCTGGGCCATGATGTTTGCCTCATTTTCCTCATCTATAAAATGAGCTGAAGAAGGAAATGACAAACCACTCCAGTAGCTTTTTCAAATAAATCTCAAATGAGATCATGAAGTGTCAAACACAACTGAACCAACTGAACAACAATACACACACACGCACACATATATGCACACACATACCCCTTCACAAATTTATACATATTTTTATTTCAGCACATTACCTTGAGGAAGGTCAACAGCATATGAAACAATCCTCCTATGGAGAATTTATGGGAAGACCAGGATAAGATATATGGAAGAGCAGGCATGAATGGCACTGATCCAGTCATAATTAGGGTGAAGCCATCAGAGCTTTTGCCCTGGCTGAAAACTTTAGTACAGTGCTTAGCACATAGTAGGTCCTTTAGCAGCTAGAAACTTTACTACTTAATTCCTACTTAGCAAGACAATTGATTTAAATAAAAAGAAAGTTACTAGATGACACCCCCCCCCAAAAAAAAAGAAAAGAAATTAGTTATGACTCTTAATGGATAGGTTGTAATTGGAGTTCTGGGTCTTTAATCATGAAAACCTTTGTTCAAATCTTGCCTCAACCACTTCTTAACAAATCACTTAGCCCTGTTAGCTTCAATTTCCTTGTCTGTAAAATGAGTCAGAGAAGAAAAGGGCAAGCCACTCTGATAACTTGCCAGGAAAACTCTAAATATAGTCACAAAGAAACAGTTACACTATTGGAAAGTATACGCATATTGATTAGATAATATATTTCACAAAATTTTGAAGTGACATTCATTTAAATATTCAAAGGCTTGATTCCTAGTGGATGGGGCTGAGGGAAATCTTGGGGGCAGAATGCTGATTTGATCAAGGGGTCAAGGATCAAAAAAGGTCAATGATCCCGTGTCATTTCATGGAATTAAAGAGTGCTGTAGTGGGTAGAACATAAAGAAATTCCATGAAATCATTCTGGTTTTCTCTAAGCTGATGAACTGCCAAGTTTGGAACATGAAACTTGTACAGCAGAATCCAATCTGCAGAATGTATTCAAGATCTCTCTTTCCAAGAGAACAAGGTAATTCAGTCAGGTGTTGCTGGATTGATTTGCTGAGTGAGGGGTTTACCAATCAAGGACAAGTTTTCATTCTTTAATCTTTATTTTAAGCAACAGATTTTAGGGGGAAATTAAAAGGGGGACAAAGATTTCTACAAAATGGAGACTACAAAGAGCATCAAAAATAGGGATGAGATCATAGGATTGGACTGGAAAGTACCCAAGATATCATCTAGCCCCTTCCTTTAGAAATGAGACAATTGAGGCCCAAAGAAATTATGAATGGCCTGATATTATAGAGCTCACAAGTGGCAGAGGGGATTCAAATCCCAGTCCTGTGGAATCCAAATATAGTGCTCTTTGCCTTACTCCTAACTGCTTCCACCCTTTCCAAATAAATGAAGGGCATTCCTTGGTTTGAAAACAACAATAACAATAACTTTAATATGAATTGGGCAGAATTAGAGCCTGCACATGAAATTAATAGTAGTCACTCATTAAGCAAAACTGGAAGCTTCTGCATGGTTCAGTGGTTAGAATTCTGGGTCTGTGGCCAAAAAGAGCTGAGTTCAAATCTAGCCTCAATCACTTCCTGGCTGTGTGACCCTGGGCAAGTCACTTAACTCCATCTTCCTCAGTTTCCTTATCTGTAAAATGAGCTGGAAAAGGAAAAGGTTTTCTTTTCAAGAAAAGCCCAAATGGGATCATAAAGAATCAGATAAGCCTGAAAAACTGAACAACAACAGGACAAACTACAAAGTATGATATAATTTATTCTAGAAAGGCAAGAAATTCCCTTTTGGGGGCAGGAGGTGGAAGTGGTGGTGGAGGGAATCTTGACCTCCAATTTCATCTTGATTTCTAATTTCACCAAGAACTCCTGGCATGAAAACTCCCTTCACTGATTCACATCAGGGATATTCCCATAACATAGTTTTAAGAAAGTTGTCTGGGGCTCTTCCCCATAAGCTAAATGATTTGTCCAGGATCCTCATTTAATAAATATCAGCTGGAAATTAAACTCCCCACTCTCAGAGCAGCTCTTTATCAACTGTCGCTTCCTGCTTGACACGAGTAACAATATTGAATTTAAACATAACAAAAGAACTAGAGCCTAATTTGTCCTCAGAATGTATGTTGAGTTTTTCTCTTCTCCTTTCTTCTCCTTCCTATGAAGGAGATGGAAAGTAATGGCAGGCTGCCATTGCTACGTGATATCTGGGGAAGCAAACTCCTCTTGGTATATCCCAGACATATGGGGCCAGTAATAGATTTAGATCTATTTCTTTAGTACTTTCTCTCTCCCCATTTTTAGTTGATTTCTCTTAGACAAGAGCAATATGTTTCTTTGCTAACCTATCACCTCAACTGTTAACACATGGCTCCACGTTCTGAGTTCCCAGTGGTAAAAAGTTACAACTTCACCGCTTGATACTTGAGAGCTACATTTTGATTATACAGAGAGACTGGTCCCTGGAGTTGATCCATGTTGGGAATAACTGTATTTCTGTTTTTCCTTTCCATTAAGACATCTTCCTTCCCTTTTCTAGGAGTGACAGGATCCACGTCCAGACTAATTAAATTGGCTGCTTGTCATTCTCTTTGGTGTTGTGAAATAAGACCTCTGCTAACATTAATGCCTGGCGAGGAGCAGTCAAGGCAGATGGGATATGTGGCCCCTTCTCCTGCTCCCTGGGATAGGGGCTGGGACAGATGGCATTTGATCTTATCAGACTCTCAGGCAGTACCTGATCCAAGATGGCGCACAGTTTCAAAGTCTAATGGTGTTTGACTCAGCTGCTCATAAGACATGGCCATAGGATGGATGGATACTTCTCTGTCGGACTGGGGGTAGGGATGGGAATATTATTTTTAAAACATTAGTGTCAGCAGAACTGTCAGAAAACTTTTTAAAAAGAAAATATAGAATTTGAAGGCTAACTCTGAATACTTGATTTGCCCAGAGGGTTTCAGAAGGAACCCAAACCTTGCCAACCCCCTGAAAAGTCATCATGCACAGAAGCCTACAGATCTAATCAATAAGAAAGGACCATTTGGCCAAGACTTGGCCATTGGACTAGACCAACTCCATCTCACTCCTAGCCTCAGTTTTTTTTATTTATTAAAGAGAAACTTTCAACGTTTGCTGATTTCAAAATTATATCTTATGGATAGCTTTATTTTCATATTTGATTGAACCCCTTTGAGGTCAGAGGCCATTTAGTTTTCTCCTAGGATCGTAGATCTAGAACTGATGGCACGATTATATAATTCAACCCATGTATTTTATGAATGGAGAAACTGAGACCCAGAGAAGTGAAATGACTTGCCCAAGATCATTACCAGCTTTCATCAAGACCCTTTCCATGGTGCTTCACTTCCACCTGTGTAGTTTTAATAGTCAACATTCTACTTCAAATAGAGGAGACAGTTAACAAGCAGTTGCTAAATCAATTCTCTGTTCCAGAAATTTTTATTTAATTTTTCTTGGGGGGAGGGCAAAGTCTAGACATGTGACTTGATGAGAGTAGGGAAATCAGCCATGGAATTCCTTCTATTGATGTTAATCAACACCTGTACAGCACAGCACAAAGAGCAGGGGTTCTAGGAGGGTTCATGGAGTTCGAATTCTGCCTCTGATGTTACTTCAGGAATGTCCCATCTTAATGACTCAGTTTCCTCTTTTGTAAAATAGGGAGATTAGACTCTCAATCTCTGATTTTGTGAACTTTGTAAGATATCTTCTAGGACTGTTGTGTGGGGATAATCAAGGTCTATAAGCAGTGACATGGTACCATAGTGTATAGAGCACCAGGCCTATAGTCAAGAAGATTCATATAGTCAAGAGTTCAAGTCCAGCTTCAAATACTTACTAGCTATGTGACCCTGGCAAGTCACTTAACCCTTTTGCCTCAGTTTCCTCATCTGTAAAATAAGTTGGAGAAGGAGATGTCAAATAATTGATGCAACTCAACAACAAGAACTATGTTCTTTGACCATGGTCACATAGGTAATAGATTGTATAGGTGGAAACTAAACATATTCTTTCCTTCCTTCCTTCCTTCCTTCCTTCCTTCCTTCCTTCCTTCCTTCCTTCCTTCCTTCCTTCCTTCCTTCCTTCCTTCCTTCCTTCCTTCCCTCCTCTTCTTTTCTTGCTTCAATTTGGAGGACAGGGTCATGAAAATAGGAAAAAGACAACCCTCCGAACATGGTTGGAGTGGGTGGACCTTCCGTTCATCTATTAGGAGACCTGGCTTAGGGAAGCATCTGATTTAGATCAAACTGAGATGTGGAACTGAAATTTACACCAAGTCTATCACTTAACAGAAGAAAAAAATTGAGGTTCAGAGAGATAGATCACAGGAAAGGCAGGATTTGAATCCAGGTCCTTTGTTCCATTACTTCATGTTGTCATTTTACACCTGGCTATTTGTACTGCCATATATTTCTTCTGCTAAGACCTCAGCAACAATAATAGCATCAAGAAATAAGAGAAGTCTTAGACATTATCCAATCCCAAAGTTCTTAACCTAGAAGTACATGAACTCAGATCTAAAAATATCTTGATGACTTATTTCAGTACAACTGATAGCCTTTGCAATTCTCTATTTTATTTTATGCATTAAAAACATGATTCTGAAAAAGGTGAACATAGCCTTCCTCAGAATACCAAAGAGGTCCAGGATGCAGAAAAGGTTAAGAAGTACTGGTCTGCAAATCAGTTCCAATAGAGCAGTAATGAATCGAACCAGCTACACCCAGCAAAAGAACTCTGGGAGATGACTATGAACCACTACATAGAATTCCCATCCCTCTATTTTTGTCCGCCTGTATTTTTTTATTTCCTTCACAGGCTAATTGTACACTATTTCAAAGTCCGATTCTTTTTGTACAGCAAAATCACTGTATGGATATGTATACATATGTCATATTTAACTTAAAAAAAAAGAAGTACTGGTCTAGTCCAACCTTTTCATTTTATAGAAAACAAAACAAAACAAAACTGAGTGCCAGAGAGGGGAAGGAGTTTACAGAAGAACATGTGAGCAATAAGTAGCAGAATCAGGATGTGAATACAGGTTGTCTGATTTCCAACATATGTCTTGTCATATATATGTATGTGTATGTATATATGCATGTATATTTATATGTATGTTTATATGTGTGTATATTCATCACACATCTATAGACCAAAGTAGAACAGAACAGTGATAATAACTGACTCTTAATTTCTATTGTACTTGCTTCATTTTATTTAATTTCAATAGACTTGGGAAGCTATTGTCAAAATTTTTTATCCTCATTTAATAGAGAAAGAACTGAGTCTGAGACAGATACTAACTACTGGAGTCAGGATTTCAGCTCATATTTTTCTGACTAGTAGTCCAGATTTCTATTTGTCATACCACACTAATTCTCTAAGACATAGCAATGGTAACTAGCTATTAAAAATAAGCAATTCTCTGCCTAAATCTGCCTAATTTAACTGGAGAATATATAGGGAAATTTTCATTAAACAGATTTTCCTTGAACATGTGCAAGCCTAGATGCTATGAGGAACTAGTAAAAGAAAGGGAAGATGAGCACCTCTCCTCTCCAACAATTAAGCCATTCTGCTGTGTCATCACACCCCCAAAAAGTCAAAATGAGAAAAATGGGTATATAGATCTTTATGGGGAGAAAGATTTTTAAAAATTCCCTGAGCAAAACCAGTGAAGTCCTTTATCATTACCTCATCATTATAGTCCACTTTCCCTATGGACAATGTCTCATGATAATAAAAATCCACAATATTTTAAAGATCTTTAACGTGTCCTTGTGTTTCAGACAGGAAATATGGTGAGGTGAAATGGATAGACAGAAAATTAAAGAGACCTGCTTTCAAATACAAGCTCTACCACCTAGTAACTGTGTGACCCTGGGCAAGACAACCTCGCTTTCTGAGCCTCGGTCCATAAGTTATAAACAGATTGCAAAGCATGTTGGTAGAGTTATTCCTAACATAACTTAAATTGATATTGACATATTGCTCTGAAGTGTGTTAAAGATACTACTTCATTTGATTTTCATAATATTCCCATGTGAGAGCAGCAATGTAAAGTACTTGAAAACAGGATTATTTTTTCCTTTTTCTTTATAAATTCTCAATGGATAGAGCACTGGATTTGTAGGCAGAAAGAAGTGGGTTCCAATTCTGCCTCAATTAGCTTACAAGCTGTATGACTTTGGGCAAGTCATAACATTGGTGAGCCTCCATTTTCTCATCTTTAAAATGGGGATAGCACCTTTCCTTTTCTTTATTTCCCTATCATTCATACCATATATAAAGTGCTTGACAAACTTTGACGTGCTATATAAACCTGAGTTCTTATTCTGAATAGCTATTTGTATATCCAGCAGTGCCTGACACATAGTAAACACTTAATAAATGCTCTTCAGAGGCCATTTAGCCTTACCCTATAAGAAGAAATGGAGGGTAGGTAGCTTCCCCCAGCCAGAAGTATGAAAACAGAATCTGAGCCAGGTCTTTCTTTTTTTTTTTTTTCCCACCCAAGTCCAGAATGTCAAGGGCTACAAATGAGCAGATACGAGGTAATCTGGCACGTGAGGCTAATTACCAATTGGACAATTCTCTATTATTACCACATGTTTGGAGGATGACCCTCTCCAACTATTCTGTGCTGGTTGGATAGGTGGCTTTGGACAAAGAAGGGGAAGTGAGATCAGTGGGTGGAGTAGGAAGAGGAGAAGGATCATTCCTTTGGTGGTGGAGAGGGAGGAAGGTGGTGTAGAGATCTAGGAAGATCTAATCTCCTGACTGTTACCCCAAAAGACCAAGAATAAAGACTTTTACTTATCCTGACTCTGGCTGATTCTAAGAGATTCTAATGTCACAACAGTTGGCCCCAACACCAGAATGCTCTCCACAGAGCCAGGCAGCTTTTCACTTAGTGGTTCTAAAACAGTCCTAAGCAAAATGGCCATGATTTTATCTGTGTTCCACAACAGGGCTCCACAAGAGTATTTTGTGGTAATCGTTTAGATAATTAGAACTATTTCCCTCTGAATCCAAAGGTAATAATTTACATGGAGAGTTTATGTAATTTCCCCAGCATCCCAGCTATACATTTATAATCACATTTAGAGTCCTTAATCTTGTTTTATTTCACATTTTGCTGGCATGGTTGTCCAGTTTACTAAGTAAGCACCAGGGACCCATGGTCTCTTGCTCTAGAATTAAACTTTGGGTGAACACACATACATGAAAATGTACAGACTATCCTAACTTCTACTTGGAAAGCCAGAAATCAGCATATGTGAAAAATAAATGCACTGGACTTCCAAGTTCCAAGACTATCCAGATTGGGGATAGAGATGGGAGTGCGGTTAAACTCAGGGGGAGGTAGGGTGAACGGGTTCCTCACCTCCTCTACTTCTGCCAGACTCTGGGGAAGTTTAAGCATTTCCTTCCTTGGACCATATTGGAAAGTCAGGTTGTTAGGGGGTTTCAAGAAAAAAGATCTCGGAATATATTTATTATGATCAGATGCAGAAGCTTTCTTAGCCCTGGAATAATATTTGAGGCTCTATGGTAGAAACAAGAATCAACTGTAAATTAAAAGAACTTAATTTTACCTGTATGTACTGACATGTATTTGTGTACTCATATGTCTCATACTGGGTGTGTACCTTTTTGATATTTTATTATATAATATAATATAACATTTATTTTTTGCATCTATTTTATATGGCAAGAGAGAAAGACAGCCTGTCAGAGCAAATAGAAAGCTGGCTGGAAGATCAATGTTCAATTTTCTCCCATGATTCATACTCACTGGGAGACCCTGGCCAAGACATTTTACTTTGTCAGTGCTCTAAACAAATCTCTAAAACTAAAAGTTTGTTCATTTTCCCTACGATTTTAAGTTGCAGAGGAGATACTATCTGGGAATGTCTTCATCTAAAAAATGGTGAACATTTAATATGTATCATGGTGTCAACAATTAACAGACTACTAAGAGAAATAGCTCAGAAGGAAAGAGAGCAACCACGGAGACAAAGTCCAAATAATGGTTTTCAATCAAATTGAGGAAGTCATTGTTTAAAAGACCTTTAAGAATTATCAATCACGGTCATGAAATATCAAGATAACAGATTGATGGAGTGATTTGCTAAGGTGTCTTCATTACTGTCTTCTTCCAAGTTGGGCTATAATTCTCTGAGAGCTGAACAGTTTTATAATTTGTTTACATTTTATCTTCTGGCCTGGTTTACAGACACCAAAAGAAACTTCATTTCCAAAGAATCCAACCTATTACAAGAAGTTGCACAAAAATCTTGTGCTTGGTCAAATCTCCCTGGAGTTGAATGAATGTCAAAGTTGCTTTTCAAATTCTGGACTCTGGCTTATTTTTCTGGAATCAAATGTAGGGTACACAACTATCCAGATTGGGGGATGCAAATGGACAATGGTGCACAAGGATGAACTGGTGTTCTCCTTTACCACTTTCTCTTCTGCTAGATTCTGGGAAAGTTGTTTCAGCTAGTAAGAACATTCTGATTGGCTGACTGTGAGTTATTCTCTCTTCCACCCCTTAGCCATGCTGACAAACAGGAATCTTTTTCCTCATTGGCTATCAACAAGGGCTTGTTCTCACCTTGCCTATATCTACAGAATCATAATCAGCATCTCTTATGAGAATATGTCAGGGAAAGGGAACAACTGATCACTTTCCCTTTCCCACAATCCCACCCCTAATGCAGGGTACTTTGGAAACCCAGAAAGACTTAGCCTTTGTTTAATAAAACCAAAACACATTTTCTGGGCACATTTCTTTAACTTTTAAAGGCTTGCCTAATTTTAGGGAATTTTTCATCCATGTGTTTTTTATTCTCTAACACTGACATCATCAACATGCCTTTTTATGCAGTTGGTTGAACCAATTTTAATAAAGTTCCCTTACGACTTGTTTCTTTCTGAAAACAAGAAACTAGTTTTTTTGCCAAAGGCAAATAAACTTAAAACACCAAGAGGACTGGAGTGGAACCAAAATTCCAAGCTTATGAATGCTCAAGGTGGGGAGGAGGAGAGAGGGAGGGCTTGAAGGTGGATCAGTGCATTTTTTATTAAGATGAACTCTCTACTTTTCATCAATAGCAAGGAACAGAAAAAAATGGTGTGCCAGATGGTAAGTCAGTATTGTACAGTGACAAAACAAAACAAAACAAACCACCACCACCAATAATATATATATAAACTCCACTTGATCTGGAATTAGAGTAGATGATCTGAATTCAAGTTTAGATACTGCTATTTATTAGCTAGTTGTGTGACTTTGAGTAAATAATTTAACCTTTTCTCATTTGTTAAAAAAAAAAAAAAAAGGAACTCTGGTGATTCCTTCTAAGGTGTCTTCTGGCTCAAATTTTTACAATCCTAAATTCTCTGAGGTCCCTTTCTACTATAAAAACTTAACCTTTCTTCATCTATAAAAAGGGCAAGTTAAGTTAGTTGAAAGTTTTCTTCTAGGTTTAAATGCTATGATCCTGACTTGAAAATCACTAAGATGCTTTCCCACTTTGAAAACCTAATTTCAGACAAATTCCTTTCTATTTCTGGCCCTCAGTTTCCCCCTCTATAACATAAGATTAGATTAGATGACTTCTGCTACTGAAATTTGTAGGGAAGACGATTATTTTTTGCTTCTTTTTTCTACCACACAAACAAAAAAATACAGTACTTTGTGTATCTGAATATTCCAAAAAAGGTATCATCTGCCAAAAACTAGAGCACATCTGTAAAGCTCCTCCCCCCTTTCTCTTCCTCAGCCTTCTCTGGTTTGCTGCACTACGCAGACTGATGGGGAGCTAGAATTTGTTACTGCCTGGGGTTTGCGAGCTATGATTGTTTTAACAGATTCATTCTAGAAAAATAGCACACATATCCCTCTCCAAAATATTGAAGATACTTACTGTAAATATGTCTCTTGGGATTTCTCTCCTTGACTAAGAACAGCCCTCCTCAAGGGTATGCTTAATGTTCTAGTAAGTGAAATCCTCATTTGCTGGCAGGATGTGTTTGGGACCAGCATTGTAGATTCCAGTCTTTAAATATATCCATGTGCAGCCATCAAAACAGCCCTTCTCCCGGTTCTTTTTGGGATGGGCGATTTGGGACTATTTTTATCTTAATGTCAAAATGTCCATGGTTATGTACATTTATCTGATATTTATATTCAAAATGTACATGGTTATGTACATTTATCTAATATTTATATATCAGAAAGATATATGATTGGAGGGGGGGGGGAGTTGCCTTTTGCAGAACTCTGTGGGACAAACAAGCTGCCCTCTCTCCTTCAGCCCTCTAGCCAGATTGAAAAACCAAGGTGTCATTTGAGAAATAAATTTGCCTGTAATCCGGAGGCTCTGTACAGAATCATTCCTTAAAATAGGAAAATTTAAAGGGGTGGGAGGAGTAGAGGGAGTTTTGTAGTGTGATTTTATAATTTAAATTTTAAAATGTGGGAGGGGGAAGAAATCATCAGGAAAGAAAATATATGCATGTTAATATTTCCAGGCTGCCCATTCTCCCCCTGCCAACAAAAGGGTAGTTATCTGACTTAGCATCATCATATTATATACCATGTGTTTACACACACACACACACACACACACACACACACACACACACATATATGATTAAACATCCATTTTTTTTTCAGTAGATGAAACTACTGAGAACCAGAAAGTTGAAGTTATTTACCCAGAATTCCACTAATACTACATGGCACAGGATAGATTCAAATACAGGGCTCCTGAGTCCAAATCCAGTGATATTTCTATGGTATCAAGCTTTACTGATTGGAAATCCATGATTAGGTTCAGATTTAATCAAATTCAATTCAGACAACATGTTTTAAGTTTTTGTGGTGTATCAGGCATTGTGCCCTACTGGCTTTATTACAAAGACAAAAATGATAAATGATCCCTGCACACAAAGGATTTACACTCCATTGGGAGAATCCACATGTACATAGATAATTCAATATAAAATAAATTCAAAATATTTTGGAGAGGGAAGATCTTTAAAACTGGGAGGATTAGGAGAATGCCTTTTATAGAATGTTAAAGGGAGTTAGGGCAGATAGCTTCTGAAATTTCCTTTGACTTGAAGGTTCTGTATTTTGTCATTTCAGAACCAGTGTTTGGTCTTTTCAATTCTGTCAAAGATTAAAAGGTTCACGAGGATTAGAGCTGGGATCTATTTCATGATAGTGATAATTCTTCTTTCATTTTTTTCTTCAAAATATTTTTCTACATTTATCATGCTGTAAAAGAGAAATCAGATCAAAGAGGGAAAAATAAGAAAAAAAAACTAAGTAAAAATAAAAAACAGCAACAAGAAAAAAGGTAAAAATATTATGTTGTGTAATGAGAGGATCCAAATCAGTTCCAGTTGATCAGTAATGAACAGAACCAGCTACACCCAGAGAAAGGACACTGGGAAATGAGTGTAGATCACAACATAGCATTTGAACTCTAACTGTTACTGTTTGCTTGCATTTTTGTTTTTCTTCCCAAGTTATTTTTACCTTCTTTCTAAATCTGATTTTTGTTGTGTAGCAAGACAACTGTATGAATATGTATACATATATTGTATTTAACATATACTATAACCTATTTAATATGTATTGGACCACTTGCCATCTAGGGGAGGGAGTGGGGGGAAGGAGGAGAAAAGTTGGAACAGAAGTTTTTGCAAGGGTCAGTGTTGAAAAATTACCCATGCATATGCTTTGTCATTAAAAAGCTATAATAAAACAATATGTTGTGTTCCATATCCAGTCCCCATAATCCTTCCTCGGGGTACAGATGGCTCTCACCATCATAAGTCAATTGGAATTGACCCAAATCACCTCATTGTTGGATGATTCTTCTTTTCCCATAATTTCAATATTTCTGAAGTATTTTACATGGCACAACTCTGTGAAGTAAGTAGGCTAAGCTCTTTGGCTATTCCCCAACATGCATTCACAATGACAATTTATGACCCCAAAGAGAGTGGCTTCCATCTCAAGTTCTAAGGGTAAGTCTGTAGGTCTATACTTCTAATACTCAGGAGCCCCCAGTAGTATACTTCTCAACAGTCAGCCAGGAGATAAAATTAGCTTTTAGAAAGAAATTCATTTTGATGTCACAGTAAAAAGAAGAGTATAAAATATTTTCACAAAAACTAGGGCACACCATCCTACAAATATATCCAGGATTGATAGCAGTTTCATTCTTAGAGTACATTGGTAGTGAGGCACAGTGTAGGTTATATTTGTGAGAAAAGTAAATCATAACTCTTGGTATTTCAGGGCCTGGAAGCCATATTCCTCTTCATGGAATTCTTATCATGCTTTTCAGAGTATTGTGCTCTCTGTTTTCAGCATTCCCATTTTTCAAAGCTGCTCCCTACTTTGCATGACTGTCTCTCTGAATCCATGAATGTCTAAAAGGTATTTTTCTGCTGACTTTGTTGTGCTTCAAACTCTCTTGAAACTAAAAAAAAAAACAAACAAAAAAACAAACAAAAAAAAAAAAATTAAAAAAGGCTTTTCCTTGGCAAGTTGTTGCTCTATGTCTTGACCCATGGTGGGGAGTGTTGAAGGACAGCAGAATTTCTTTTTTGTTGTCTGAAGAAATTTTCTTTATAGAGCTCTCCTGGGTCCTGACAGTCTCTGACTCTCTATGGATTAGCTATTTACACAGCCCATCCCCCTTCCTCACCCTAAGGGTATGACTAATTTGTTTTCTCAGTCCCATTGAGTTGTTACCTTATGACTCACTCTAGGGACTTGTTCATACCTCATAAAGGCAGTTACAATTAGTTTAACACCTTGTTACCACATTAAAACCTCATCATCTGTGACTAAATTCTGTGACAGCATCTAGTGAATTAGGATGAGGAGATCACATCTCCTTCTGCCTTAAAGTATCATCCCCTTTATATAGATAAACAATTAAAAAAAAAAATCAAAAGCCCAAATCTGAACTTCTACAAGATACCTGCCTTCAATTATAAATGGTTAATAAATTTCAGGCCTTTTAAATCCGGGTCTTCTGATTCCAGGTAAAACCCCCTATTTCAATTCATTTATAATAATGATATAAACAAGTGTCATTCATATTTGTCCTTACTCTAACATACCTGACCCATGAGCATTCAATCTTTGCTTAAAGACCTCTGGTGGATCAGAATCTATCACCTTTCCATGTGATGCATTCAATTTCTAAGTGTCCTTAATTTCATAATTATATTAAGTCTGAAATCTGACTGAATAGCATTCACCCATTGTTCCCAGTTCTTCCCTCTGGCACCAAGAAAAACAAGCCAAAATTATCTTCCATATGACAATCCCTCAAATAAGTGTCCCTTCCCTCTATCTGGAATCTTCTTTTCTCCAGGCTGAATAGCACTGATTCTTTCAAGTGATCCTCACGTGGCTCAAATTTGAGGGCTTTTCCTATGCTAGGTTGCATGTCCTGTAAATCTGATATGTGAAAATGCCAATTTATAAACACAGAAGAATCATGGTACATGTCGACAGCTTTCAAAAGCCTTTACACATACATCCTAAAAGTTAATTTTTGCAATCACGTAACATCGTTTCAGTGGAGGGTGAGATTGTAGATGAGAAACATTGACATATTGAGGTAAACATATATAGAATAAATACTTGCAAATATATTCATATGTGTATAAATATACATACATATGTGTGCATATACTTAAAGACTTATATGTGCATTTATTTATACACATGTGCATATACTGTGCTGTATGTGCACATTAATTTTATACACACACATATATACCTGTTTACAATACATGTGAATATTTGTGTGTATAGTTCTTGGGAGAAAATGGGGCTAAATATGGACAAGAAGAGGATTGGAAAAATGATTTTTCTTTTTTAAAGGATTTTTTCTTTATTAAAATATTCATTTCAAGTTCGTATAAATATCAAGCTTGAGAATTAGTATATTTAATACCTGGACAAGAAAATTGCTTGGTGGATTAGAGGATGGTAATAATCATAATGTTTCCATTTAGGTAAGTGTTTTAAGATTTGCAATGCTCTTTATAAACACTGGCTCATTTGATGCTCTCACCCACCCTAAAAGGTCTTTATCTTCATTTTACAGATGAGGAAACCGAGACAAATAGAGGTTAAGTGACTTACATAGCTAGTAAATGTCTGAAGCCAGATTTTAATTCAGATCTTCCTAACTCTAAGTCTTGTATTCTATCTGCTATGCTTCCTAACGTCTCAGGAGAAAGAAAAACAGCAGAGTCTGAGAAAACTAATGTTGAAAATCATTGTCAGTCAGGAAATCACCAGATATAAACAATTTCTCTAAAATGATATTCAGTCCACAGAAACATGAGAAGACAGAGTGAATAAAATAATGCTAGAAGAATAGAGGGGAGGAAGGAGGATCATTTAGGAAAGACAAATGGTGAGCTCTTTGGTCTGGACCATAAATGTATGTGATAGAGGAAGAAATAATATTCTGTGAAGGGTATTGAGTATTTGATACTCCGGTGACTTTCTTGATCTCTTAAGGAAGGAACATGGCCCATTTGGGACTTTAGGAACATCACTTTGGAAACTCTGTAGAGGAAGGATGGGAAAAGAGAAATATTGTTGGTTGTAGAACAAACATGAGGCTATTGAGACAGGCTAGGCAAAAGGTCCTGACTCTGGGTAGTAATTGTAGGACTGAAGGAAAAAAGACCCACATAGGATTCTGGGAATGTAGAGTCAGAAAGACTTGGCAATTGAAAGGATCCCTTTCTTCTTTTGGAGTTGGCAACCAAACCTAGTCTCACCATGGGTAATGGTAACAGTAAGAAATGAATTAATCACCAATCATTCCTTAAGCTTTTATTCTATGCTAAGACAGAAAAGGAAGCTTCTCTAACTTCAAGAATCTTGCTTTCTATTGAGGGAAATAATATATACACCTATAAATATTTATCAAATATAGACAAAGTATACATTTATAGATAAAGTGTCATTCTTGAAGACTGGAAAACTCAACTTCCTGAGTTCAAATCTAGCCCCAGACATTTATTAGTTGCATGATCATGGGCAAGTCACTTAACTCTGTTCCTCTTCTGTAAAATGAGCTGGAGAAGGAAATGACAAACCATTCCAGTATCTTTGCAAAAAAAAAAAAAAAAAAAAAATCCCAAAATGGGATCACAAAGAGTTAGACATAACTGATAGAGCCTGAACTAAGTAATTTCATGAGGGAGATATTAGCTGCTGGTAGTGTGTGGGACAGGTCAGGTGCAAAACCCCCTTCCCAATCCAATTAACTAATAGGAGACATCATTAGATACAAAGAGAAAACAATTGTTTAATCCCTGCAGGGAGAGGCCCAGACACACACCAGGGAGATATCCAGTGCTCCTGCCATGTGCTCCTAGAACCTGACCTGCTTCTAGCTTGTCCAGAGTTTAAAAACAAAAGACTCAAGCTTTCTCATTACATAGACTAACAGGATATAACTATCCTTGACCAATAATCACTAATGCTGGCTGCATCCCATAGGTCATATCACTTCCTGCAACTTCGGGCATCTCAGGTTTAACGTTCATTCCTCAAGAGAGTAAATGACCTCCCCAAGGTCTCAGTTCTAGAATCAGGGAACATATGACTCAATACTGAGAAATACTTCATCCAATTGATGAGGAAACCCCAAAACTCTGAAAAATCATTAAGGGGGAAAAAAAAAAACAAAACTCCTTGGACTCTGCCTCAGGGAGGGGACTCCATCCTAAGCACAAACAGTTTCATCTTTATCTGGCTCAGTCCCAAGATCCATTGAATTCAATTCAAATTCTAACCAGGGCTGAAACCCAGCCCAGAGCCAACCTGGAACTCTACCCACAAGCCCCTTCCGCTTGTAGCCAAAGCCCCCTATTATAAAAGAGCCAAGCTGGAGTTCTCTCTTTGCAGAGGTCCCAAACATGGCAGCCTCACACCTGCCATGTCAAAGGATCTCTGTCCACTGGAACTTGGGTTCCGGTACCTTTTATCTCTATCTTCAACCTTACTAACTAGATTTACTTCCAAACTCCATAACAAACCTCTTTTATCAATGTAGGTTTTCAGGTCTGTAAATTCCTTTACGGGGACTCTCGCACCGCTACTAGACCTCATTTAACTCTGTATCCTGGCTCTGAATTCAAAGGGGTTGCAGGGAAGCTCCATTTGACTCCCTGTACTCCAAACCTGCCACTAGACCTCAATTAAACCAAATTTCATTTAGGTACCCCAATTCTAAACCTCATCACAATCAGCCCCATTCAGTAGGACCACAAAAGACCAAGGAATGTGGCTGGAGCCTCAAATGAGCTTGAAGGAAGCTCAGCATTCTTAGAGATGAAGCCTATGCAAAGACATGGAAGTAGGAGATGGAAAGCAGGTTTGGGAACAGCAAATAAGAGCAGTTGGAAGGGTATTCAAACTACAGCCACAGATCCAGAAGCGGCCTGCAGATCCAGATGCAGCCTGCTGAAGTCGTTTATGCGGCCCGCCTGGTTATGGCAAATGGGCTGAGGGGCGGAGACAGAATGTGAGTTTTTGTTTTCACTATAGTCCAGCCCTCCAACAGTCTGAGGGACAGTGAACTGGCCCCCTATTTAAAAAGTTTGAGGACCACTGGAATAGACCATGGGGTGTATAAAGGGAGCAGGATGTCTCTCCTGCAGGCCCCTTCTTGTGTTTTTATCCCCATGCTACTCTGTTTGGGCATATTATCCCACCCTTCCCCATCCTGGAATTAAGACCTTAGAAACAACCCAAATTAAGGCTCCAAATCTAGCTTTTCAAGGAGAAATTAATCCAGGAAAACTCATCACTCCTGGATGTCATCTGGGGCCCTCATTTCCAGGAGCATTTGATTCATGTACACCCCGGTCGTTTTTAAACCAGAGCCTTCTTTCTAATTATTGTTTGATTTGGGTTAGTAGGCTTTCATTTCCTAAACATCTTAAGAGAAGAAGATGCAAATTGTTGCCTCTGAAACTACTGAACTGCTCCTAACTCTTCTGGGCACGTATTGTGCATTCAGGGAGCTCGCCCAGCAGCGCTATAAGTCAGAAACTCTCCTGCTGCTTTTGATTACTGCTGCAAAGTCCCAGATTCGAACAGCAGTAGACAATCATCTTTGGGAGCCTGCACATAAATATAAACTATTCCCTTCTTCCTTATCACCCAACTCTGGGGCCTAGAAAGGAAATTCCCGATTTTTTTCCTCCCCTTTCCTCAGCTTATCATTGGAACAATTAGCAAAATGCATTTCTTCCCACAAAGGCCTGTGATTTGCATTTGTGCAGAGGTTGTGTTGAAGGGGTACAGCGATTTCCCTATCAAAGGGATGTTAATTTGGCAATCGCTTTGCCATTCAGATGAAATTCACAATTACCTCTGGCTTTTTAATTTGCACATTTACAGGGACGTGATAAAACATGAGATTAGGATAATAGCATAAGCAATATAATGAACGATCACTCGGCTCCCAGGCCCCCTTTAGATCCGGCTCTGCTCTTTGGCTTTGACATTCTATTATTTTAAAAGGTGCCAGCGCGTTTCGAAAGCTACAGCGAGGCCGCCATTGGCTCCGGCCTCTCTTTCTTTAAAGGGCTGTCAGGCTTGGCCGGGAGAAACAGCCCGGGAGTGACAGGCGCCACTATATCACTCCAGCACTCACAGGCCCCGGGCCTGTTTGGGAAAAATTGCATTTCCTTTGTGTAAGCAGAACTAGAAGAAATAGAAATCTAGTCCGGGTGAATTCCGTGCCCCTGTATATTAAACTGTGATTGTTTCCTGGTATATATATATATTAAAAAAAAAAAAAAAAAAGGAGGGGAGGGGGAAGGAGAAAAAGGGGAGACATCATTGGCTGGATTTCCTGTAAAATAATTCACAAGGAGAGGAACTTGGTTTGCTATTCTTTCTCAGAGTCTCTGGGATTTCCCTGATTTAAGACAACACAAGGAATCTACCCATCAGCCCAGCCAGGTCTTTTGGGTAAAACAGGATTTAAATTTTCTGAAAAGTCTGGAACGTCGTCCCCTATATCATTGGCTAGAATCTTGAAAGCAATGAATATATATACATATATATATATTTTTTTTTTCTTTGCATTCACAATACCTAATTCAGTATTTTTTTATACATTTTAAATAAAGTTTTTATTCAATAATTTTTAAAATATTTTTTTAAATAAAGTTTTTTATTTTGCATTCACAATACCTAATTCAGTATTTTTTATATTTTTTAAATAAAGTTTTTATTCAATAATTTTTAAATATTTTTTAAAATAAAGCTTTTTATTTTGCATTCACAATACCTAATTCAGTATTTTTTTATATTTTTAAATAGTTTTTATTCAATAATTTTTTAAATATATTTTAAATAAAGCTTTTTATTTTGCATTCACAATACCTAATTCAGTATTTTTTAATATTTTTTAAAGTTTTTATTCAATAATCTTTTTATATTTTTTAAATAAAGTTTTTTATTTTGCATTCACAATACCTAATTCAGTATTTTTTAAATTTTAAATAAAACTTTTTATTTTGCATTCACAATACCTAATTCAATATTTTAAAATATTATTTTAAATAAAGTTTATCATTTTGCATTCACAATACCTAATTCAGTATTTTTTAATATTTTTAAAATAGTTTTTATTCAATAATTTTTTATATATTTTAAATAAAGCTTTTTATTTTGCATTCACAATACCTAATTCAGTATTTTTTAATATTTTTTAAAGTTTTTATTCAATAATCTTTTTATATTTTTTTAAATAAAGTTTTTTATTTTGCATTCACAATACCTAATTCAGTATTTTAAAATATTATTTTAAATAAAGTTTTTCATTTTGCATTCACAATACCTAATTCAGTATTTTTTTATATTTTTTTAAATAAAGCTTTTTATTTTGCATTCACAATTCCTAATTCAGTATTTTTGTTATTTTTAAATTAAGCTTTTTATTTTCAAAACATACATAAGGATAATTTGACATTGATCCTTGCAGGGCCTTGTGTTTCAGACAGATTTTCTTCTCATTCTCCCCTAGATGGCAAGCAATTCAATATATGTTATACATGTAAAATATATGTTAAATCCAATATGTATAAACATATTTATACAATTCTCTTGCTGTGCAAGAGAAATCAGATTAAAAAAAAAAAAGAAAGTAAATGAGTAAGAAAACAAAAAAGAAAACAGAGCCTCAAGCTGATTAGCTATTTAGGTAGCTATTGGGCAGTAGGTAGAGTTTTGGACCTGGAATCAGGAACATGTGATGATATCAGCACTTACTAGCTGTGTGATCCTGGACAGATTTCTTTGTTTTAAAAAAAAAAAAAAATTAATTAATTAATTAAATTAATTTTTACAAAAATTTTATGCATAGGTAATTTTTTAGCATAGACAATTGCAAAACCTTTTGTTCCAACTTATCCCTTCCTTCCCCCCACCCCCTCCCCCAGATGGCAGGTTGACCAATACATGTTAAATATGTTAAAGTATAAGTTAAATACAATATCTATCTATCTATCTATCTATCTATACATACATACACACATACATACATACATACATACTGGACAGATTCCTTAACCTGTTAGGTCATCTGTAAAATGGGGATAATAATAGTACTTACCTCTTAGGGTTAAAATAAAGATCAGATGAAATAAATTTTAGGAAGCATTTGACACAATGCCTGAAATATATAGTAGGTTCTATATAAATGTTAGTTATCATCACCATCATCATCATCATCATCATCATTATCACTATCATTATTGATGATATAGTACCTAGGGGCAGTCCCCAACTAGCACAATGGGACTCAGAGAAAAACTGCTTCAAATTAAAAAATATTCTACACATCCATTGAAAAACATAACAGAAAAGCCCCCACTGATGTATTACTCTTTATAATCTGCCAGAATACACAAGCCAAAACAAAGGCATTTAATTAATATTATAGCAAGAAAAGTAGCAAGAAAATATCTGTAGCCGAAAACTTGAGGTGAACTCTCCTATAAATATTCACTTTATCAGTTTGAAAAACAGGCACTCATAAGAAACATATTTGGAGACACAAGCCTGGCATATGTGTGAAAAGGCACAGGAAGCATAAGTAGTTGAGGAATATTGGTAAAGGGGAAATTGATGCTTTTGACATTATAGGATCATTGATATCTTCCGATGATCCCATGATACTGCTGTCAATGGAACTGCTCCTTTTTGGTGGGACTTGGTTTGAGCCTGTGATAGCTATATTAGCTCCTTATTTGACATATATACATATACTCATTCAGGTAACCTTTTTTATTAAAGCTTTTTATTTTCAAAACAGATTATTTTCAATATCCATCTTTGCAAAATCTTGCGTTCCAAATTTTTTCCTTCCTTTCCCTCAACCTCTCCCCTAGATGCCAAGTATTTCTATGTTAAACATGTGCAATTCTATACATATTTCCACAATTATCTTGCTGCACAAGAAAAGTCAGATCAAAAAGGAAAAATAATGAGAAAAAAAGAAAATGCAACAATAAAAAGGTGAAAATACTATGTTGTGACCCACTTAGTCCTCGTAGTCTGCTCTCTGAGTACAGATGGTTCTCTTCATAACAAAATTACTAGAACTGAACTGAATCATCTCATTGTTGCAGAGCCATGTCCATCAGAATTGATCATTACATAATCTTGTTGTTGCTGTATACAGTGATCTCCTCAGTCTACTCATTTCACTCAACATCAGTTCATGTAGTCTCTCCAAGCCTCTCTGAAACCATCCAGCTGAACATTTTTTTAAACATATAGCAATAATATTCCATAACATTCATATACTATAATTTATTCAGTCATTCTCCAACTGAGTGGACATCCACTCAGTTTCCAATTCCTTGCCACTACAAAAAGGGCTGCCACAAACATTTTTGCACACATGAGTTCTTTTTTCCTTTTTTATGATCTTTTTGGTATACAGGTCCAGTAGAGACAGTACTGGATCAAAGAATGCGCACAGTTTGATAGCCCTTTGGGCATAGTTCCAAATTGCTCTCCAGAATGGCTGGATCAGTTCACAACTCCACTAGCAATGTACAGCCCCTTCAACATCTGTCATTATTTTTTCCTGTCATATTAGCCAATCTGAGAGAGGCATAGTGGTACCTCAGATTTGTCTTAATTGGCATTTTTCTGATCAATAATGATTTAGAGCATTTTTTCTCTATAGATCTGAGTGGCAGACTATCATTTGTTCTTCTAATTTGCTTATATGTGTCTACATCATGAACCCATTTAAACTTTATCTTAATATATGGTGTTAGATGTGGGTCAATGCCTAGTTTCTGCCATACTAGTTTAAAGTTTTCCCAGCAGTTTTTGTCAATAGCAAATTCTTATTCCAAAAGCTGGGGTCTTGTGGTTTGTCAAACACTAAATTGCTATAGTTATTATCTATTTTGTCCTGTGAACCTAACCTATTCTACTTATCGACTATGTTTCTTAGCCAGTACCTAATGATTTTGATGACCACTGCTTTATAATATAGTTTTAGGTCCATTCAGGTAACTTTCAGACCTATTTTTAAATTATAATTTTTGGTCATTGAGAGCCAGTGTCCTCAGTCTGAAATTAGGAATAGAATATTCATGAAAACCAAAAGTGTATAATGGAAAATTTCAAAAAATAAACATAGCCTCCCAAAAGATATATGAAAAGATATGCATATTCTTTTCATTAGCAGAGATGGGAGGCCTATGGGTATGGAACCAAGCATATATTTTCAGACTTTTTCAATATATTAATTGCTTTGGCTAATTTTTTCTCTTCTCCCTCCTTTTCTTTCTTTCTTTTTTTCTTTCTTTCTTTCTTGTTTCTTTCTTTCTTGTTTCTTTCTTTCTTTCTTGTTTCTTTCTTTCTTTCTTTTCTCTTTCTTTCTTTCTTTCCTTTCTTCTTTCTTTCTTTTCTCTTTCTTTCTTTCTTTCCTTTCTTCTTTCTTTCTTTCCTTTCTTCTTTCTTTCTTTCTTTCCTTTCTTCTTTCTTTCTTTTTTCTCTTTCTTTCTTTCTTTCCTTTCTTCTTTCTTTCTTTTTTCTCTTTCTTTCTTTCTTTCTTTCTTTCTTTCTTTCTTTCTTTCTTTCTTTCTTTCTTTCTTTCTTTCTTTCTTTCTTTCTTTCTTTCTTTCTTTCTTTCTTTCTTTCTTTCTTTCTTTCTTTCTTTCTTTCTTTCTTTCTTTCTTTCTTTCTTTCTTTCTTTCTTTCTTTCTTTCTATTTCTTCCTGTCAATTGGTGTTAAGTGACTTGCCCAGGTTCACACAGCTTGTAAATGTGACCTGAGGCCCAGATTTCAATTCAGGTCTTCCTGACTTCAGCACTGGTACTCTATCCATTGTGCTGTCTTGATGTTCCCCCTTCCTTTTTTTTTTTTTTTTTTTTAATAGTATTTACTATGTAGATTGGTTCTCTAGAGGCTGGGGAAGAAGAAATACAGGGATACATTTTGGGAATATAAAATGTAAAATTAAAAGATGGATAAAACTTATTTAAATATATTTTTATTCATTTCATTAAGTATTTCCCAATTATATGTAAAGATGACATTCATTTTTTTAAACTTCTGAGTCCCAAATTCTATCTCTCTCCCTTCCCACTTTTCCCCTCCATTTCTTAAAAAAACAAACAATATGATACTGATTATACATGTGAAGTCATGCAAAACATTTCCATATTGTCCATATTGTAACACAGAAACAATAAAAATCCAGTTCTGAAAGCGTGCTTCAATAGGCACTGATCTCATCAGTTCTCTCCCTGGGAGTGGATAGCATTTTTCATCATCAGTCTTTTGAAATTATCTTGGATCATTGTTTTGATTGGAGTAGCCAAATCTTTCACAGTTGTTCACCCTTAACACTATTGCTTTTGAGTGTTCTCCTGGTTTTACTCACTTTATTTTTCATTAGTTCATATAAGACATCCCAGATTTTTCTAAAACCAATCTTCTTGTACAGTGCAATAGTATTCCATCGCAATCACAACTTGTTTAGTCATTCCTCAATTATGGGCACACCCTTGATTTGCAATTCTTTGCCACAAAAAAGGCTAATATAAATATATTTTTTTGGTATAAATGAGTTCTTTTCCCTTTTATCTTTTTGGAATACAGAGCTAGCAGTAATTTTCCTGGGTCAAAAATGATGCACAGTTTTATGGCACTTTGTGCAAAGTTTTAAACTGTTCTCCATAATAGTTGAATTGGTTCACAACTACCAATAGTGCATCAGTGCACCTCTTTTTCCATCTACCCTTGAGCATTTGTCATTTTTCTTTTCTATGATGTTAACCAATTTGATAGGTGTGAACTGGTATCCCAGAGTTCTTTTAATTTATATTTCTCTAATCAGTTATGATTTACAGTATTTGATTTCTTCTTCTGAAAACTGCCTGTTCATATACACATTTGTCAATTGGGGAGATAAAAATTCATTTAAAAAATCCATATAACTCTCTGTTTAACATTTGATTGGTAAATTGCCAGTAGTCAAGACATCTAATTTGAAGATACTTTCTTCGAAAACTGCCAAGGGCTTTTAGGGTTTGTGAGAAATAGAGAAAATGGGAGAAGGGGAAGAATAAAAGGGAAGATTGTTTGATATATAACTCTTAAAGACTTTACATAATTTATGTAAATTTACATAAAACTTTCTCAAATGAACAAAAATCCAACCTACGTCCTGTGCTGACTCTGACACTGACTTTTTCTTATCTCTTCTTTCCCAAGAGTTCTCAACATTCTCTTTCCAAAACAAATACAACAACCAAGTATTATCTATCTACTTAGTACCTATGTGAGTCCATACTGTATCTCCCTAGAAGAATCTAAGTCGAGGGCAGGGACTGTTTTATTTCATTGTCTGTACTGTATCTGACACACAGTAGGCCCTTAAATGATTGTTAAATTAAAACTGAATAGAATTAAAGAATGAAAATCCAAAAGCCTCCCAAAAAGTCACTCAAAAAGCTAAATATCTGATACTTGACAAACTATTCTGTCAAAGCTGAATTTCTACAAGAATTCGTCTTCTTCTTTAATGATAGTATGTGTGAGTGTGTGTGTATGTGTGAGAGAGATGCACTTCTCTACTTCCTTATTTTCTAGGAGGGGAAGTGAAATTGATTGCAAACATGGTTTTCTCCCCATATTTTTTGCATCCTGCTGTGAATGAGGAAACTCTCAGAGTCTTTTGAGGATACTTGAACTTGTGAAATTTTCAACTTCATTTTCCAAGTTGAAGAAAAGGAAAGTGCTATGTTCCCTTCTTTGCTACAAACTGGTTTCAGATCTCCATTATTAGATTGTGATTCAGAGAGAGGCTATTGTTGGATTTGGAAACAGGAAGAATTGGACTGGGTTCAAGGACTGCTTTTGACATCTTTTAGCCAACAAATGATTTAAACTTTCTAAGACTTCATGGACTTCTTTGGCAGTCTTGGGAAGGGTATGGACCCTTTCTTAGAACAATAGATTGGATTACAAAGGAAAGCAATTATATTGAAATATAGTTATCAACATATTAAAAACAAAAAAAATTCAGAAATCCCAGGAAGTTAAAAACCTGTATTCTAAAACTGTGAATTAGAGATGAATTGTTATTTTACTGGGAATGTAATGGTTGCCTTTGGAAACTTAATGCAAGTACAGGAAGGAAATAGGTTTATTTAGTTATTCAAAGTCCTTTTGATGCTATTTAGGGAGAAAAAATATGGTTTCTCTACTAAGTTGATGATTTTCTTAACAATTTTCTCAAGTAATTCTTCCAGAAACTTTTTATAGTTGGATAATTCCAGGTAGAGAGCAGAGGGTCATGGATGTAAGAGAAGAAAGTCTATATATAGCTATAGATATCTATATCTGTATATAATCTATAATATTTCTATAATCTAAAATTTTCACTTTCTTCTTAAGGAAATAGGTTAAAATGGGGGGAAAGTTTGCTTGAAATTCCATTTGTGGAAAGATGGCACATTGTTGAGTCTGAGATCCAGAAGACTTGAGTTCATACCCATCTTCAGATACTTCCTAGCTATGTGACTCCGAGCAAGTCATTTAAGTTCCCCTAGCCTCAGTTTCCTCATACATACAATGGGAATAATAATAATATTTACCTTCAGGGGTTGTTGTGAGGACCAAATAAGATAATATTTGTAAAGTTCTTAGTACAGTGCCATCCATGATGGAAGCTTAATGATTGTTCCTCTCCTTTCCTCTGGAACAAGTAAGGGATAAGGCTGGATTTTGGACCTAGGTCCTATGATTCTAATCCCAATTTTCACTCCTCTTCCCTTTATGGTATATGGAAAAGAATATGGCACTTGAAGAATTAAATGTCTAGGACCAAAGTTCCATTTCTACCAACAAACCAGCTATATGACAATGACAAAATTTCAATATGGGCTCCTTAAGGACACTGTCTTTGTTTTTTTTGTTTTTGTTTTTTGTTGTTGTTGTTGTTGTTGTTTTTTGTTCTCCCCCCTTCTCTTTATCTTTGTTTGTTTTCCTAGCACTTAGCACAGTTTTTGACACATAATAAGATCATTATAAATACTTCTTGAATAACTGGTTTTCTGACAATAAAAAATGAAAATAAATTCACATTCTATGTAGTGTTAATGACCAAGTATGGTCCATGAGATGAGAAAATGCAATTCCTTAACAATCTTGCATATTTGAGGGATTATAAGTGCAAAATCCTACTACAGGCACACTCATTTTTATCACACTTTGCTTTATTATGCTTCGCATATATTGTGGGCTTTTTGTTTCATATTTTGTTTTTGAATTGAAAGTTAGAGGCAGCCTTATGTCAAGCAAGTCTACTGATGCCATTTTTCCAACAGCAGATAATCATTGTGTCTCTGTCACATTTTGGTAATTCTCACAACATTTCAAAATTTTTCATTATTATGAAATGATTCTATGATCACTTTCCTGAATGTTACTATTATAATTAACTTGGTACGAACCTTCCCCACATAAGATGGTGAACTTAAGGTAAATATTATTTGTATTCCAATATTCCCCCTACCAGCTGTTCTTTCTGTCTCCTCCTCAGGCTAACTTATTCCTTGAGACACAACAATATTAAAATTAGGGCAATTAATAACCCTACAATGGCCTCTAAATATTTAAGGGAAAGGAGAAGTCAATCTACAGGGCAAATTGCATGTTCTTATTTTAAGAAATTGCTATGGCTGCTCCAGCCTTTAATAACCAACATCCTCATCAGTCAGCAGTCATCAATGTTGAGGCAAGACTCCCTGCCAGCAAAATAATTATGACTTGCTCAAGGTTCAAATGATAGAATTTTTTGGGGGCAATAAAGTATTTTTAAAGTAAGATACATGCATTGTCTTTTAGACATAGTAACATTCACATTTAATAGACTACCGTATATAAACATAACTTTTATATGCACTGGGAAACCAAAATAATTCATGTGACTCACTCATGTGATATTCACTCTATTGTTGTTGTCTGGAACTGAACTTGCAAGATTCTGTATACACATTGCCTGATTCAGAAGATGTGTTAGTTTTGCTGAACTATTTTTCCCTTGTTCTTTTTTTTTTTTTTTTTCCTGAGACAATTAGAGTTAAGTGACTTATCCAAGATCACATAGCTAAGAAGTGTTACGTGTCTGAGGTCAGATTTGAATGCAGATCTTCCTGACCTCAGGGCTGGTGCTCTATCTACTGCACCATTTAGCTGCCCCTAGTCTTTTTTTTTTTTTTCCTGAGGCAATTAGGGTTATGGGACTTGCCCAGGGTCACACAACTAGGAAGTGTTAAGTGTCTGAGATCAAATTTGAACTCATGTCCTTTTCACTTTACGGCTACCTTGTTCTTTTAAAAGAAAATTTTTGTCATGAGGATGGCTCCCTGAGTCAGAGAGGGAGAAGATGTAGTCAGATAAAAAGAAATTGATCATATATATATATATATATATATATATATATATATATATATATATATATATATATATATATATATATTTTTTTTTTTTTTTTTAATTATCAACTATCACATGATCTTGGTCAAGACCCTTCATGCCTTTTGCTTTGGTTTCCTTTTCTGTAAAAGTGAAGGATCTAAGCTAAATGAATTCCGGTCTACTTCAGTTCTCCCATTCTAGCTCCTGGAAGAGAGACAAATTCCCATCAAACACTGTCCTCTCAAGTACTTTCTCATATTTCTCAAAGCTTTTAAAGTCTCATGACTTTGACACCCAATTTGAAAGTCCCTTATTTTGTGAGTTGAAAAATAATAAAATCTTGCAATGGCAAGTAGTGGGTTTTTAGGATATTTTTTGTTCTTCTGCTATTAGAAAAAAAATTCAGAAAAATGAAAGTTGTCTACCCAAAATGGATAGAAGGGAATCCTACCTAGGAATTGTTTTTTTTTTTTTTTTTTTAACTGATGTTTTAACTGTCTTAAATGTTTCAGCTATGACTTTATTTTAGGAAAAAAAAAAAAAAAAACTGCCTTGCCCAGGCCCTGGGTGGATAAAGTGACTGGTATGACTGTGCAACTATGGGAAGTGAGTTTAACTATCAAGAATCTATGCAAATATGAATAATACTTCAAATCTTTTTGAGCAGAGTTCAACAATATTAAGGACATTTTAAAAATGCTGACCCACTTAGTCGATGTTGAATCTTACAAGATTCCTTGATAGATGTAATCCTAGGGATCTTTGTTCAATGATCCCTTTGTTGCCCAAATCTCTTAAGGTAAAATTTCTATTTAAGTATTTTAAAACAATAATAAATTAAATATGACTGATATATAGTGTAGTTCCTTATTTTTCTCTTTTGATTCAATCTGTTTTAACTTTAACTTTGTCTGAGGTCAAAGATTACTATCCCTCTTTTTTCTAATAAATTCTACTACTCATTGTTATTATAAAGTTTGCATGTATCCCTTGTTTCCCATCCCTGATGACTCCTTTACTTTACTTTTCCTGGCTATCTTTCTATTATTTAACCTGCTCCCCCTTGAAAAATCCCTCCATTTGATCATTATCGATCCCAAAATAGAAGATTTTGATTACATCAAACTAAAAAGTTTCTGTACAAATAATACTAATGCAAACAACATTAGAAGGGAAGTAACAAATTGGGAAAATATTTTTACAGTTAAAGGTTCTGATAAAGGCCTCATTTCCAAAATATATAGAGAACTCACCCTAATTTATAAGAAATCAAACCATTCTCCAATTGATCAATGGTCAAAGGATATGAACAGACAATTCTCAGATGATGAAATTGAAATTATATCCACTCATATGAAAGAGTGTTCCAAATCACTACTGATCAGAGAAATGCAAATTAAGAGAACTCTGAGATACCACTGCACACCTGTCAGATTGGCTAAAATGACAGGAATAAATAATGATGAATGTTGGAGGGGATGTGGGAAAACTGGGACACTAATACATTGTTGGTGGAGCTGTGAAAGAATCCAGCCATGCTGGAGAGCAATTTGGAACTATGCCCAAAAAGTTATCAAACTGTGCATACCCTTTGATCCAGAATTGCTGCTATTGGGTTTATATCCCAAAGAAATACTAAAGAGGGGAAAGGGACCTGTATGTGCCAAAATGTTTGTGGCAGCCCTTTTCGTAGTGGCTAGAAACTGGAAGATGAATGGATGTCCATCAATTGGAGAATGGCTGGGTAAATTATGGTATATGAAGGTTATGGAATATTATTGCTTTGTAAGAAATGACCAGCAGGAGGAATTCAGAAAGGGTTGGAGAGACTTACATGAACTGATGCTGAGTGAAAATGAACCAGAACCAGAAGATCGCTGTACACTTTAACAACAATGCTGGTATGAAGATGTATTCTGATGGAAGTGGATATCTTCAAACATAAAGAAGATCCAACTCAACTTTCCAGTTGATCAATGATGGACAGAAACAACTACACCCAGAGAAGGAACACTGGGAAGTGAATGTAAATTGTTAGCACTACTCTCTATCTACTCAGGCTACTTATACCTTCAGAATCTAATACTTAACGTGCAACAAAAAAATGGTATTTACACACATATATTGTATCTAGGTTATATTGTAACATATGTAAAATGTATGGGATTGCCTGACATCGGGGGGAGGGAGTTGAGGGAGAGGGGGATAATTTGGAAAAATGAATACAAGGGATAATGTTATAAAAATTACTCATACATATATACTGTCAAAAATTTATAATTATAAAATTAAAAAAAGAAAAAAGAAAAATCCCTCCATTAACCTATTCCTACCCCTTTTTCTCCCACTTTTCCTGCCCTCTTTATCACATTCCAATTAATCTTTTATACCTTTTTTTAATTCCCTTTTACACTATAACTTTATCTTATTCCTTCTCCCTCTTATTAATACATTTATAAGACTTTTTGTATTCTTAGTGATTATATATATATATATATATATACACACATACATACATATATATACATACATATATATATATATAAATATATATATATATATATATATGTATGTATATATATATATATATATATATATATATATATATATATATATATATACACCCTCTTTAACCAATTGAAGATGTGAGTAAGAATCCAGAACTATCAGTTTTCCTCCCCCATCTAGTTTCTCTGTCTCAGTTCTTACTTTCACACCTCATTCATATAATCTCATTACTCTTTTTAACTTTTTCCTTTAGAGTTTTGATTTTTAGAAATCACATCATACTCAGCTCTATTCCAATTTTTCTTTCAAAATATCTACCGACTAATGACGATCTTAGTCATATGGTTGACATTTGTATGTTTAAAGTAAAACAATCTGTCCTTATTGAGTCCTTTGAAATTACTTTTTGGGGTGCTAGATGGTAGATAGAGCACCAGCCCTGAACTCAGGAGACCTGAGCTCAAATCTGGCCTCAGATACTTAACACTTCGTAACTGAGTGACCCTGGGCAAATCACTTAACCCCAACTGCTTCAGGGAAAAAAAAAGAAATAATCTTTGATGTTTGCCTGATATTTCTATTGGATCTCATATGTCAAATTTTCTATTCAGATTTTTTATGACAAAATCCTGAAAGTCTGGCAACACATTAAATATCCACTTTTTCTATTTATAATTGAGTTTAATTTTGCTGAGTATCATATTTTCAGTCACAACCTTAGTATTTTGGCTCTTTGATATATACTGTTCCAAGATCTATAGTCTTGTAGACTCTACTAGGTCTTATACAATTTGAATTGTGGTTCTGTCATATTTTAATTGATTTTTTGTTCTTGTTGCTTTTAATATTTTCTCCCTGATTTGGGAATTTTGGAATTTAGCTATGATGTTTCTGTAGGTCTGCATATGATCTCTTTCAAATTGTGATTGGTGGATTTTTTTCTATTTTTTCTTTCCTCTCTTGTTCTATCACTTCTGGACACTTTTCTTTAATTATTTCTTGTAGCATTATATTATATCAAGATTCTTTTTTGGTTGTAGTTTTCAGATAATCCAATTATTCTGACATTTTTTCTTTTTTGATCTGTTCTATAAATCTATTGTTTTTCTTATGACATGTCTCACACCTTTTTCTATTATTTCATTCTTTATATTTAGTTGTATTATTTCTTTGTCTCATTACTTTGCTGACTTTCCTTTGCCCAATTTTAGTTTTCAAATAAGTCATTTTCTTCCTAAAGATTCTGGATGTCAGGTTTTTTTTTTTAGTTAGTTGACTTTGTTTACATAATTTTTTTTTTCATGGATTGCTTTTTTTTTGTTTTTGTTTTTATTTTTTTAAGTCATCACAATATCTATCTTTTGACTTTTAAAATCTTTTTGAGTTCTTCTATGAATTATTTTTGGCCAGATAACTATTTAACATTATTCTTTGGGGTAAGAGAGGCTTTTTGTTTCAGTATCCTCCTCTGAAGATGAACCCTAGTGATCTCTACATCTATACCCACTTTTTATGGTTGGGTTCTTTCTTCTTTGCTGCTCATCAGTATAATCACCTCTTGTCCTGGAGTTGGGGGTATGGGATCTGACTTCAGATCTTCCCTCTCTCCTCTGTCCTGGAAGCCCAAAAACTTCAGCTTCCTGTAAGTGCTCACCATTAGCTGCATCCCTGCTCTACTGCTTCTTCACTCACTGGACACGTGCTGGTTCATTTTCTTTCTTTTTTTTTCAGTATAATAAAAGATTTAATGGTTTCCACGTTAAATAAATAAATAAAGGGCTTAGAAGATGATATTCCAGAAGATAAAAGAGCCATTACAACCAAAAATCACTTACACAGCAAAACTGAGCATAATCCTTCAGGAGAAAAAAAATGGATATATAATGATGAAAAGATCAGTGCTGAACAACAAACTTGACTTTCAAACACAAGACTCAACAGAAGCATAAAAAGCCAAACATAAAAAGTAATCACATCTGACTTTTCTTGTGCAGCACAACTGTATAAATATGTATATACATATATTGGATCCAACATATTTTCATGTTTAACATATATTGTACCACCCACCATCCAGGGGAAGGGGTGGGAGGAAGGAGGAAAACTTGGAACACAAGATTCTGCAAGGGTCAATGCTGAAAAACTATCTATGCATATGTTTTGAAAATTTAAAAAAAAAGTTCCAATAAAAAGTACTTTAAAAAGTAATCATAAGGGTCACAATAAAATTAAACTGTCTATGCTTTTTTAAAAGTCATATGGAAAAAATGCTCTAAATCACTAATAATTAGATATATACATATTTAAATAATTCTGAGGAACCATCTCACATTTATCAGATTAGCTAACATGAGAGAAAAAAAAAGACAAATGATGGAGGTGATGCAGAAAAATATGTTCATTGATACACTATTAGTGATGGTGTAAACTGGTCACACAACTCTGGAGAACAATTTGGAACTATGCCAAAGGGTAATAAAATTGTAGATACCCTTCAACACAGAGTATTGCTTCAACACAGCAATACTACTACTAGATCTGTATCCCAAAGAGACTAAAGGAAAAGAGTCTATTTATTCAAAAATATTTGTAGCAGCTGTTTTGCTGGTGGCAAAGAATTGGAGAGGATGACTGTTAATTTGGGAATGTCTGAACAAGTTGTGATATATGATTGTGTTTAAGAAATAGTGAAGGGGGGAGGATTCTGTGAGGCTTAGTAGGTCAGTACATTTCAAGCTCTCCAGATTTCCCCCACTGTAATATTCTCTTCTCTAAAATATAATGTTCTCTGGGAGCAGGTTTCTTGGGGAGCTTCTGGAGGCAGCCTTCCTTTCAGTTCAGTTTCAATAATCACCTCAAATATAGCCAGGAGTTAAAGTCCAGATCCTTTATTTTCTCCTTCAAAGTCTTGTCTCTTTTCCTGGGCCCAGGTAGCTTTCTTAGAGGCCTATCTCTTTCCTTGGTTCCAAGAGCTCTCTCCAAATATCTCTAGCCAGCACAAAGGTGGAAATTGGAATGAATCTTGACTCCTCCTCCCAGAGAGTGGGCTTGTGAGTTTTTGTGGGCTTGGCCTTGAGGCCTTCTTGCTTATATTTCTGCCTGACTTGTGAATCTCCTCCTTATATTTTTCTTTAAAGGTGTGAAATCTAATAAGTATTAAGTACATAATCACTTAGCACATTGTTTCAAGTTCTGGCCCATAACACCCCACAAACAGAACAAATTTATATCTCAGTTTGAACAGAGTAGTGAAAAATCAAGAAGACTTGGGACAGAAAAGGGATCTTCCAGATACAACCCAAGAAGACCTGAAGAAAATCTCCAGGCCAAGTATTAACCCGTGTGAAGTACAAACACCTCCAGGCTACCTCTGCAGAAACAGGAAGTGGAGAACCCTAGGTGAGCTGGGTGTGTCTGGAGCCTCAGCAGGAACCACAGGAATTTTCATCTCCTAGACAGCAAAGAGAGTTGGGAGTCTGAGTTCTGAAAGACTGAGGGATCCTCTCCTAACTAGGAATACCCGACCTAGTGGTGCTGCTGACCATGAGGCCCTGGGTGAGAAGAAGGACTGCAGAAGCAGGAGGGCAGGGATGCTGCAGGAGAGTGGAGCTACTGGTTTGGGATTGCAGGTTAGAGGAGAGAGCTGAAGTGAAGCTAGAGGGACCATCCCCCACCCCACAATTAGAGGTGCTTACATTATTACTTCTCTTTAAAAAAAATGTGCTGGTTCATTTTCACTCAGAGCTGTGTCTTGGCAACATAGCTGGACCTGGCATTCCTTATCAGAAGTTCCCTCATTTTTTTTATGGACTCATACCCCTGATTTCCCACACTGTCTAGGAGGTGAAAGTTCCTGTGATTGGAGCTGAGACTACTTCAGAGCCTAATTAGTCCTGGGGCTCCCCCTTGGTGTTTCAGGGGAACTAACCTGGGGATATTTATACTTTACATGAATCAAGCCTCTTTCCTGATATTTTTCTTTAGATCTTCTCTGATAATTCCTGGAGAACCACTCTTCTGCCTCTACTCTTAATTATTTTTAACCATTTTATGCTTGTCCAGAGGTGTGATTTTGAATTGTTTGTGGGGGAAATCTGGAGAGATTGGATTTTTCTGACCTACTCCACCAACTTCCAAGAATCCTCCTAAAATTTCTATTTAGCCAGTAGTTATTAAGCATCTCCTATGTATCTAAATCTGGGCTAGGGACTGAAGCTACAAAGGCCAAAGCTATCCTAAAAGATAGGAAGGGACAGGTAAGTACCAAAAATGTGAAATAAATATAACATGGCTTGGGATGGAGGAGGCTCCTTATTGGGGATCAGAAAAATTGTTATATTTTCCTGGCACTTGGGCTTAGAAATGAAGGAAGCTAGTGACTTCTAGAAGTGGCAATAAATGTACATTCCAAGCATGGGCCACAGTTTTGTAAAATCTCAGAGAGCAGATATGAAAGAGATTGTACAAGGATCAGTGAGGAGATTCATTAGAACATAGCATGCCCAATTACGACAAAACAGCAAAATCACAGAATCATATACCTCTATGAGACCATCTAATTTGACCCCCCCAATTTTACAGATGAAGAAACTGAGACCTACCAGGGGTGAAGCAACTGATGTGAAGTCACACAACTAGTAAATGTCATGGTCAAAAATTTGAACTGAGGTCTTTTGACTTCAAATTTAGTATTCTTTCTACCACACCAGACTGGGACCATGAAGAAATACCAAGTCATACATTATTGTCATGAACTGTAGGGTCAAGTTTGTACTTTACAGATGGTCATGTTTTCTAGATGCTCTTATTGGTAACTGATATTATGTTGAATACTGTGAGCCCCAGAATATTATGAAGCCTTGTCTGTGAGCTCTATGATCTAAGAACTCATGAAGGAAAAATCAAATGGAAGAAAAATACCCTTTGGAAGAAGTAGTAAGGTAGTAGAGTGTAGTAATCAGGATTCAAATCCTATTTCTGATTCTTATGATACTGGACAAGTCATTCAATTGTCCCCAAAGTTATATGTGGATGGTGATATAATTTCTGCCCTAGATTCTTCTGACAAGGACTTCTACAATGGTTATATTAGAGAAATAACTAAACAAATGCTCCATTACCTGCCTAGCAAAATTTAGGAATATGTTTTTTGAAGACTTCATAGATGGTTCTCTCTAGATTGGAATCATTTTGTATTCCCTGGTTGGAATTACCATTTAGACCTTGGGATCCAATAATAACCAAATTTTTCAATCCAATATGTAAATACCGTGAATAGTATACATGCAGGGTGTATATATATATATATATATATATTCTTGCAGAGAGCGTTGGATAAAGGAGTATAATTTTCATCTAAGAGTTGACCATTTTAATGTAGCATCAATATATTTTACTGCCTTCATAAAATGTTTAATGAAAGCATGATAAAAAATGAAGAGTGGTTTGATTAAACTAACAAACAAAAAAAGTTATCTTGGTGCCAAGGGATCATTTCTGGGTCTGATGCTTGAAATGAACAGAAGTCAGAACATAAAAGTATACTTGAAAATTATTGATTTAGTATATCATTTGTCATCTGTGATAGAGCAAGAATCTGGAGAGTAGAGACTGTTTCTTTATGTACATATAAATTTGAAATTAATACAAGAAAAAGTTCTACTTTTTTGATCGGGGGGGGATATTAAAATTGGCTCTCAAGATCAGCATAAAAACTATTGGTTAGCAAATGGAAAAATTGTTTGGTGACTCTTTGGAGACAAGACATTTTGTTTTGTTTTTCCTTTCCCACAATTTTAATCATGTGACCATATTTCAACTTCTAAAATCCTTAAGAAGAATAATACCAGCACAAATTGAAATACTTGTTTCCAGACACATTTTTGCAAGGGATTTGTTCATTTGTTTGACCTTTCCCCATTACTGGAGACTCAAGGAAAAAAAAATCTTTTGACCTTGAAAACAAAAATCGCCAAAAAAAGAAAAAAGAAAAAGAAACATCACTTGAGAAAAATTAGTAAACCAAGATCTTTATACTGTTTATAAATGGTCTGCTAAACAAATATGGCATTGCTCCTTTGGAAATGTTATAACTTAAGAAGTTGGTACTGGCAATAAATACATAGATCAAATAAAAAAAAAGAAATTGACACTGACTCACAAATAATTTCAAATATGACAAAGTATTATAAAATGTAAAACAAACAATTTTGATTATATTAAATTAAAAGTTTTTACACACACAAAATCAATGCAATCAAGATTAGAAGGAAAGCAGAAAACTGAGAATCAATCTTTATAGCAAGTTTCTCTAAAGAAGGCTGCATTTTTTCCCCAAAATATATAGAGCTGAGTCAAATTTATAAGAATATAAATATATTCCCCAACTGATAAATGGTCAAAGGATATGAACAGGAAGCTTTCAGATGAAGAAATCAAAGCTGTCTATAAGCATATAAAGAAGTGTTTTAAATCATTCTTGGTTAGAGAACTGCAAATTAAAACAACTGAGGTACTACCTCACACCTATCTGAAAAAAAAAGAAGGAAAATGGTAAATGTTGGAGAGAATGTGGGGAAATTGGGACAATAATGCATTGTTGGTGGACTTATGAATTGATCCAATTCTGGAGAACCATTTGGAACTTTGTCCAAAGGACAACCAAACTGTGCGTACCCTCTGATTCAGTGATACCACTAGTAAATTTATATCCCAAATTGATCAATAAAAAGGGAAATAACATAAAAGTGCAAACATATTTATAGCAGCCCCTTTCACGATGTCAAAATATTGGAAATTTAGGGGATAGCTATCAAGTGGAGAATGGCTGAAAAAGGCTGTGGCACGTGAATGTGATGAAATACTATTTATTGTGCAACAAGAAATGATGAACAGGCAGATTTCAGAAACCCTGAACAGACTTGTCCAAACTGATGCAAAGTGAAATGACCAGAATCAGGAAAACATTGTATATAGTATCAGCAACATTGTATGATGATCAATGTAACCAAAACATTGTTTCATAGTCACCTATGAATGATTCAGCTCTTCTCAGCAATACAGTGATCTAAGTACAAAGGACTCAATAAGGAAAATGCCATCCATATCCAAAGAACTGGTCACTCTGCATGCAGATTGAAGACTACTTTTTTTTTTCATTTACTTAATTTTTTTCATGCTTTTCCCCTTTTAATCTGTTTCTTCTTTCACAACTCTGACTAATATGTAAAATTTTTTTTTCATAATAGTACATGCATAACATCAAAGTGCTCACGATTTTGGAGGAGATGGTAGGGAAGAAGGAAAAAAAAATTGGAACTAAAAATCTTGTAAAAATGAATGTTAAGAATTGTCTTGACATGAAATTGAGGGGAAATGTTATTTTTAAAAAAGTTCCTGCTCTTAAGGTACTCAAAGTGTAATGGGAAAGACAATATTTGAACATCTATGTACAAACAAGATACATACAAGATAAATTAGGGAGGTGTAATCTCAAGGAAGGCATTAAGATTAAAAAGAACCAAGAAGGATTCCTGCATGCAGGACTTTTTGTTGAGAATTGAAGAAAGACAGAAGGAGAGTAATGTGGAAAATGATTGTAAATAAAGGAAAGGCTTTCTTACACCATACTTAGGAAGAGCATGGAAAGCTAAATGAAGAATTTTATACTTGGTTCTGGAGATACTAGGGAATCACTGGACTTTCCTGAATATGAGTGTGATATGGTCAAACCTGCATTTTAGGAAAATATTTAACTGAATAGAGGACAGAATGGAGTACAGAGAGATTTAAGGCAGGAAGACCAATTAGAATGTTATTCCACTAGTCCAGTAGTGATAAAGGTTTGCATCAGGATGATGATAATGTCAAAAGAGAGAAGGAGACATATAATAGAGATGATACTAATATGGAATCACTGGGATTTGACCACTGATTGAACATAGAGAGTGAGAAGACTAAGAAGTCAAGGATGACAGTTAGATTGTGAACCTGGATGAGTAGAAGGATGGTTGCATTTTCTACAGTATTAGAAATGTAAGAAAAGAGGAGTACTAGGGAAGATAATGACTTTGGCTTTAGACAGGTTGCATGTAATATGCTGACAAGCATTTCAGTTTGAGATGTTGAAAAGGTAGTTGGAGATGTGAGAGTAGAGATTCAAAAAGAGGACAAGTAGATTTGAATTAATTTTTTAAAAAATGTCACAATCAGCTCTTTGTTAAAAGAAAATTAATTTGGCAACAGTGTATAGAATGGCCAAGAATGGGAAGAGGCAAGTAGAAGTGAGATCCATTAGGAGATGATTGCAATAATGTATGTTGGAGGTGAGAAGGGCCTGAACTAAGGTGGGAACTATGTGAGAAAACAGAAGGGACTGGGTGAGAGAGGTTGTTAAATAGAAAGGAGGAGATTTGACAACCTATTAGATATGTAGAATATGTGGAGAATCTGGATATGCTGGGATTTGCATAAGCAGATATTCTTGAACAATAAAGGAGGAAAATGAACTCCCCAAAAATCTCAATTACAGTCTTTAAGGCTTAAAAAAACATTGTGATGATCCAGTGGAATCAATCAATCAATCAGCATTTATTAAATCCCTACCATTTCCCGGGCCTGGTAGATACAAAGATAAAGCATGAACAACTTTTGCAAGAAACCTAAATTCTAATAAGTATTTTTAATTCTCTTTTTGTCAAAAGGTTGTAAAAGATCTTTTTCTTCAACCTTGTATCCATTCCCTCCTGTAACAATGATCAGAGCAAAATGGGAGAAGGGGTGTAGAACTCAGAAGACTTAAGAAGAGCCTTAGGATAGGCTTTAATATTTATTGGCTACATCAACCAAATATAGTATTTAATCTCTTGGAAATTTAGCTCCTCCGTAAAAGAGGGATAATATTATCTGTCATGTTTAATGGATAGGGCTGTTGTGAACACTAAATAATATTGTGTTTATAAAAGTGCTTTGAAAACCGTAACATTTTATAAAAATAAGAGGCACTATTATTCAAATCCTACCCACCTTTCATTTTGATATATGTATGTGTGGCATAATATCATATGCATTATGCATTAATGTTGTTTGTGGATAACTTTCAAGGCAGCATTTTGCTATATTATATCAAATCAAGTGCTTTTTGGCAATCAACAAACATTACACAAAACAGAACTTGGTCATTTATATAACAGTGAAGCCTGCTTTGTTCCTTTTTCACACTTTCATCAAGGGTACCCTCAGGTTGTGCATAAACCATTCTAGTAAAGACAAAAACAGAGATGAAAAAAGAGTGTGTGTGTGTGTGTGTGTGTGTGTGTATGTTTGTAGTTAGTGATGCCTTCTTGGTTACCTTTTTTTTTTTAAATTAAAACCATTCATGATTTTATCATATTTTTAAAAATATTTTCCCCTATTTGAGGCATTTTGAAAATTGATTCTAAATAGGTAGTAAAACAGATGTAGGACAACGTCTAAATTTTCAGGTATGGTCAATATATTTATTTTATGTGGCAATTGATACATTGCAGAAAAGTTGAGGAGGGGAGTCAGTATTAAAAGACAATTATGTCATTTTTTTAAAAAGAACAGTGGTAATTTTTTTGCTTCTTAAAATAATATTTTATTTTTCTCCAATTACATGTAAAATAAGTTTTAACATTCAGTTTTGAATTGATTTTCAAATTCTCTTTTTTCCCCCTTTTCCTTTCCTTAAGATAATAGATAAACATATGCAACATGTAAAACATTTTTTCCATATTGGTTATTTTGTGGAAAAAACTTAAACCAAAAAAAATGAAGAAAGTGAAAAATAGTATACTTTGGCCTGTACCCATACCCCATGAATTTTGTGGGTGTTTTTTAGAAATGGAGATAATTTTTCATCATAAATTCTTTGGGATTGTCTTTGACCATTGTATTGCTGAGAAGAACCAATTCATTCGTAGTTGTTCATTGCACAATATTGCTTTTATTGCATGCAATATTCTCTGGGTTTTGTCACTTCACTCTGAATCAGTTCTTTTAAGACTTTTCATATTTTTTTTTCTGAGAGCATCCTGTTTATCATTTCTCATAACACAATAGTATTCTATTGTAATTGTATACTACAAATTGTTCAATCATTCCTTAATTGGCTTCCTGTCAATTTACAATTATTTGTTGCCACAAAAGAGGTACCATAAATATTTTATAAAAATAGAATGTTTTATGATGACCACATTGTAAAAGAGTTTGATATCTGGTACTGCTAAGCTGCCTCCCAGTTCATTGATATGCTCTTTCTCTATTTTACTGAGGTAAGTATTTAGAAATAAAACTTCTCTTAAGTAGTATTTTGGCTGCATACCATAAATGTTGGTATGTCTTCTTATTATTGTCATTCTCTTTAATGAAATTGTTTTTTCTATATTTTGTTCTTTGACCCATTTATTCTTTAAGATTAGATGATTAAGTTTAAAATTAATTTTCACCTTGTTTCCCTGGCCTTCTATTAAATGTTTATTGTTTGAAAGGGATACATTTACTACTTCTGCTTTTCTTCATTGGGTTATGAGGTTTTTATGCCCTAATACATGGTAAATTTTTGTGAAGTTGGCATTTACAGCTAAAAATAAATTTGCTCATTGCCATCCCTATCCATTTTCTCTAGAGATTTATCATACCTTACAAAATTCTATTCACCTCCTCAACTTCTTTCTTTTTTTATTTTTTATTAGCTTTATATTATTCTGAGATGGGAAAGTTAAATCTCTCATTAGTATAGTTTTCCTATTTCCAAAGAGCTCAACTGTTATTTTTTAATTGTTGTTTGTTTATTGTTTATCTCAAAACTTACATTTTAAGTGTTACTAGGGTGATGGGAATGAGAAAGGAAGGTGAAGTGAGAAGACTAGAACAGATTTCTTTGTGTTTTTTAGCTAATTCATCAATGAACTTTCTCCCAACATTCTTTCTTATTTATCAGTTTTTAAAAGAATATAGAAGATGATTGAATTTCAAGAAGGGTATTTTAAAAGCATCCTCCTTCAAAGGCACTAATTCTATTTCTTATCTATTTCAGAAATAAGACATAATTAGCTAAAACATGGAACAGTTTCATTGAATGTAAAATATCCCTCTTTGTAGGAAATATAGTTAACATATAATTAATTGTCTCTGCAAATAATACTAGTTTTCTTATTTTGTTAAAACAAAATATGTCTAAACTTTCAAAGTTTGCTTAATAATAGTATCATTGGTAGTATATGCTTTATCTGCTCCCCCCCTTTTTTTTTTTGATCAGTTGAACAGAACAATGCCTTTTAACTCTTTCTCATTGATCCTTATGCACAATGCCCCATATCCTATCTCCTTGTCTTTCTTTATATTCACTGGCTATTCATAATTTCATTGATATGGGGACTTCTCTTCAGGGACCTGTAATCTCTGTAAATAGTATTTTCTTCCAATTTCATGCAAAGATAGTTTTGAACATTAATTTTTATAAATTTTTGAGTTCCAGCTTTTTTACTTCCTTACTTCCTGTCCCATCTTTCATCCTCCCTTTCCTAAGATAGAAAGCAATCTGATAGTTTATACGTGTGTAACCATGTAAATATATTTTTAAATTAGTTATGTTTTGAAAAAAGAAACAGAACAAAAACAATAAAAGTTATGAAAAACAAAAGCAAAGACAAACCCCCCCAGAATTTAAAAGTCTTCTTTAATCTGCATTCAGCCTCCATAGTTCTTTCTTTGGATATGAGTAGCATTTTCCACCATGAGTCTTTTGAGATTGTTTTGAGTCAGTGTATTGCTGAGAAAGAGCTGAGTCAATCAAAGTTGATCATCATACTATCTTGCTACTAATATTTACAATTTTTTTCCTGGTTCTGCTCACTTCATTCAGCATCAGCTCATGTAAGTGTTTCCAGTTTTTTCTGAAATCCACTTGCTTATCATTTATTATAGAATAATAGTATTCCATTACCTTCGTATACTATGATTTGCACAGCCATTTCCCCATTGATAGGCATTCATTCAATGTCCAATTCTTTGCTATCACAAAAATAATTGCTATAAATATTTTTGTACGTGCAAATCCTTTCCTGTTAGGATTCTTACAAGGTACTAAGTCAGTGGAATTGATAGAGACAACAGTTATCTAATTTAGCATGGTTCAGTATGATTGATTTAATCCTACAAGGAGATGTTATGGGCCAGAATTTGAAACAAGGTACTAAGTGGAATTCAGGAGTCAGTGGTTAAATCTAGTTTAGCGTTGATTTAATCCTACAGCAAATACAACAAATAATGGTTTCCTAGTGATAGAATGATTAGTGTATACTCAATATGGGACATATACAGAGGAGCTGTCGGAGCCAGAAAGGACAAACTGTACTAGAAGCTTTCTGAAGCTGAGACAGATTCATCCCATCTTCCACCTTTGTTGTGGATGGACGCTCAAGCACAAACCTTTGGATTCAGAGACAATCAGAGGGAGCTAGGGGCAGAAGCTGACAGAGGCAAAAGACTAGTGGCTTTTGGAACTCTAGGAACCAAGGAGAGATAGGCCTCTATTAAAGATAACTGGGCCCCAGAAAAAGAGACAAAACTTTGAAGGTGACAATAAAGTATTTGGACTTTAACTCCTGGCTGCATTTGGGGTGATTACTGCCTCCAGAAGGCCCCCAAGAAACCTGCTCCCAGAGAAGATTGCATTTTAAAGAATAATATTACACTTTTCCTTTTTTAAAAAAATATGTTTGGGGTATAGATCTAGTTGTGGTATTGAAGGATAAAAGGAGTTTTATAGGTCTTAGGACATAGTTCTAAATTGCACTCCAGAATGGGTGTATCAGTTCACATTCCACCAATGATGCATTAGTGTCCCAATTTTCTCACATCTTTTCCCACAGCATCTATCTATCTATCTATCTATCTATCTATCTATCTATCTATCTATCTATCTATCTATCTATTCATTCATTCATTCATTTATTTATTTATCTATCTATCTATCTATTTATTTACTTATTTTGCTATTTGCTATTTTGCCCAATCTGATAGGGTATGAGGTGTTATAACAGTATTTTCTTAGTTTTCTTAGTTTGCATTTCTCTGATCAATAATGATTTAGAGCATTTTTACATAAATGTAGATAGTTTTAATTTTTTCTTTTGAAAACTGCCTGTTCATATCCTTTAACCATTTATCAACTGGAAATGACTTATATTCTTATAAATTTGGCTCAGTTCTTTATATATTTGAGAAATGAGGCCTTTGTAAGAAATGTTAGCTGTAAAAATTGTTTCCCAGCTTTCCACTTTCCTTCTAAGATGGGTTACATTGGTTTTGTTTGTGCAAAACCTTTAAAATTTATATAATCAAAATTATTTGTTTTTTATTTTCATAATGTTCTCATTTCTTATTTGTTCATAAATTCTTCCCTTCTTCATAGATATGACATGTAAACTTTTCCTTACTCTCCTAATAATGTATCATCCTGCCTAAACCATTTTGATCATATCTTGGTATAAGGTATGAAATATTGATTTATAAAGCTTTTTTATTTTCAAAACATATGCATAGATAACTTTTAGCACTCAATCTTGCACAAAAATCTTACATTCCAAATATTTTTCTCTCTCCTTTCCTCCAAATCCCTTCCCTAAAAGGCAAATAATCCAATATATGTTAAACATGCACAATTCTTCCATATTGCCATGTTATCATGCTGAACAAAAAAATCAGATCAAAAAGGGAAAAATTGAGAAAGAAAACAAAATGCAAGCAAACAATAATACAAAAAGTAGAAATACTATGTTGTGATATACCCTCAGTCCCCACAGTCTTCCCTCTGGGTGCAGATGGCTCTCTCCATCACAGGATCATTGGGACTGGCCTGAATCACCTCACTATTGAAAAGAACCATATCCATCAGAATTGATCATCATTGCTGTATAATGTTCTCCTTACTTCACTTAATATGATTTCCCTTTCCTTATCCCCCCATTTATCATTTAAGGAATTGTTTCCTTCAATCATTTTTGTGCTTTTTTATGTAAGTATTGATTTTTTTGATAACTCATTTCTTTTCTCCCATTTTTCTTCTATATTTCTTACTTGATTTTTAATATCATTTGGGGGCTCTTCCAAGAGGACTTTTGGGGCCTGAGATCATTTCATATTTCCCTTTGAAGATTCATATGTAGGCATTTTGACATTATCATCTTCCAGATTTATGTTTGGATCTTCCCTCTTGCCAGAATAGCTTTCTATGATCTGGGCTCTTTTTTACTATTTGCTCATTTTTAACCTTATAAATACATACACATATACATATCTTATTTTTTCCCAAATACATCTACAAACTTTGAACATTTTTTTTCAAATTTTAAATTCCAATTTCTCTTTCTTTCCTTTCCCCTTCCTTTATTTTGAAGGCAAGGGACTATACATGTGTTTAATATATATTATACACATGTAATATACTATGTTATATATTATTATTATTGTATTATAATATATTATACATAATATATCAATATATTATATGTAATATATTGATATGATATAACATATTATATATAATATAATATATAAATGTGCAGACATATTTCCATTTAAGTCTTTCTGTGAAAGAAAACACAAAAAATGTCCCATGAAAAATAAAGTAAAAAATAGGTATCTCTGATCTGCATTCAGGCTCTTTTTCTGTTCTTTCTCTAGTTGTTCACTTTTAAAAGTTGAACTCTGCTCCAGGACTGCAGGAGGCAATGTTGCAAGTTTCTTGCACTAAGCCAGGAGCCTGGTCACTGGGAAGCTGGTGGCTTGCCCACTGCACTAGGGTGGGTTAGCCCAATCATGTCTACTGTGCCCTGGGTTCTGAGATTGGCAGTTTGTCTCTTGCATTGCAGCTGGACACCTCACAACTGATGTGTTTTACCTGCAGAGTCAGGATCATGGAGCTTTGGCAGCTGCTTTGTGCTGTGGCTTAGAGCCTCCTATTGACTTGCCCATCTACCCATCTACTCCTACCACTAAAGACCAAGAATAAAAACTTTTGCTTATCCTGACTCTGGCTGATTCTAAGGTATCCAGAATGCTAACATGGTTGCCACAGGAACTGGCTGTGTGGTCCTTATTTTCCAACCATGGTATACTAAAACTGCTTAAATCAATCAGGAATTTGTACATTCTAAGTGATGGGAGAAGAACATAAAGTGATCTCTTCTGATGAAATGAGGGAATCTGTTTCTCCATTGATCCCAGTGGAATATAAGTTACTGGAGAAAGGAAACTGTTGTCATTTTGTCTTTGTTTTTCTCTTATAGCTGAGGACTTGGTATAAATATAAACGTACATATGCATACACACACACAATCCAGACTTGTGATTCCCTTAGTTGATATCAGCAGTATTTATTAAGTACCTATTATGTGCCGGTTACAAATATAATGAATAAAGAAAGAAAAAAATAATTCCTACTTTCCTTAGGAGTCCCCATCCTCAGATGAGTGAATTCTACCACTGGAGGATTTAAACTTGAAACTTTTGAATTGTCTGGGATCCTTAGATATTAAGTAACTTGTCACCATCAGGCAGCCAATCATGTGCCAGGAATACAGGTCTTTCTAATTCAGAGGAAAGCTCCTCCATATATTAGCCTTTCCTGTTATACAATAGATGCTTTAAATATTATCCTTTGTTTTTCTCATTTTTCCAATCAAGGGAAAATTTTTATATTTTAGAATTTTAAGGCTTAAAGTGAAGGAATAAAAAAGCACTGATTAAACTTTTACTGTGTACCAAGCACTATGCTAACTTCTGAGGAAACAAATTAAAAACTATGATAGTCCCTGCTCTTGAGATTTACCTTCTAATATTGAGAGACCACACCTGTGGGAGAATATGGCTGCAGGAAAGATGGAGGCCTCTTAATATGAAGGGCTTAATATATAGTGGATTGCTTATTCTCTAAAGGAGTGGGGAAGGAGAGAGAAAGAGAAAATTTTGGAACAAAGAGTTTTGCAGAGGTGAATGTTGAAAACTATCTTTGCATGAATTTGGAAAAATAAAAAGCTATTATTTTTTAAAAAATCAATGATTTGCTTGAGAGGGAAAAAAAAAATGAAGAGTTTAGTTGCATTGTGGATGGCAAGACCCAAAAGTCTGTAGGGATTTTGAGACTGTTATTTGAGGGTGGGGTGACAGGGAGAAGAAGAAAAAAATTGATTGTGTGATCCAGCTGCACAGAAAATTTTAGGCTTCCAAGATTTTTTTCTTTGTTCTATTAATTTTGTTTATTTGGTGTTGGCGAGAGAACATACTGATAGAAGGAAGAGATGGGATGGGTTCAGAGACAAGAGCCTGAGATTGACGTCTTCAGCCTCCCCCTCATTTCTAATAAACAGATGAATCTAACAAAATAAACTGAAGAAAATAACTTGCCTATAGAAAACCATGGATTCTGTGTAAAAGTCTGATTTCAATAAGTTAAGTGATTCCAAGCCAAGCCTGTGACTTGTTTCCCAAATGAAGTTCCACCCCCTTGTTTATAGATGCCTCTGGCCATATTCTTCATCCCTCTTGGGGACATGTAGTGATGAAATCACACCCCAGGCCCTGAGATGTGATGGGATTTATTTATCTTGTAGATCTAAAATCACATAAAGACTTAAAGTGAATGACCATGGCATATTGTTGAGCTTCTTTTATTTTTTTTTTAAATTGGCAGAAAATATTGTCTCTTTCTAAATTTAAAATATTTATCTCTTTTTAAATTTTGATGCGGCCTTTTTTGGATACACACAAAACAACATTAAAAATTGTATGTGTAATTATGCTGTCAACTGGTCCAGTCTTCCCTGTTAATCTTCCTCTGTTGCATGGCATCCAGAAAGAGCAACATCACCAGAGCATAATAAATCATCCCCATTGGTGGCCTGACGTAGGGCACTAACCCAAAGAAATTTAGCAAGGCTCTGTATTCTTATAAGCAAATACATGTATATTTATACCTGTGCAGGAAAATAGGGAATCATCTTTGATTCAGATCTAGCATATGATTCAGCCATTGGGCTATTAAGGCTATTAAGGATCATAATATTTAAAACTAGAAATGGTCTTTGAGGTCACAAAGATCCATCACCAGAGCTATAATTAATGATATTCCAAATCTAGGGCAAATGGTGACAGGGACTGAATGGGTGTGTGAAGAGATGCACCTTTTAGGGCACAGTCCAAAGATTTCTACACATCCACTTATCATTTTCTTAAATAGTAGCCCTTTCTGTACCTTTTTCTCCTTCTTTAATCAGGTAGAGAACAATGGATATGGAATTCTACACACTTTTTTGATAGTTTTTCTTTTTATCTTTTTTGCATTTTTAAAATTACCTATTTAAGAAATAAAACATTTCCATAACATAGTAGAATAGAAAAAAAGATGACTGCACATGAAACTGCAAATCTGTTCTGTACAACTTGCTATTCTTTTAAAATATATTATAAAGTTATCACCTAAATTTCTTCCCCTCCCCTTTTGTTCTCCCTCACCCCTAGCCTAGAAATGACTACCATTAAACACCATTTCTCTGTTCCTTCTCTGGATATAGTAGGGTAACTAAGGATATGTAAAAATACTCTTTGTTCTTCTTGAGATGGCAACAAATTGGAAACAGAGGAGATGCCTATATATTGAAGAGTAGCTGACTACATTATGTGATATATGTGTGATTGAACACCATTTGTGCTCTAAGAAATGATGAAGGAAATGATTTCATAGAAATCTGGGAAGATCTGTATGAAGTGATGGAGAATGAAGTGAGCAGAACCAGAACAATTTATGCGATGTCATTAATATTCTAAGGACAAATAACTGTGAATGACTTAAGAACTTTGTTCAGCACAATGAGCAAGCTTCCAGAGAACTAATAATGAAACATGCTACTTCCTGACAGAACAGCAAAACCCTCAGAATGAGAAAATGCAGAATGAGATTTTTGGGGTTTTTTGGGGGGAGGGATATTCAACGCAGGAATTTGTTTTACTTGACTACATCAGAGAACTATACTATGTTTGTAATTTTCTTTTGTTTTCCTTTCTTTCTCATTTTGGGTTTGACATTAGTTTTTCAAAGTATTTTTCCCTTCATTTTTTTAATTTACTTACTCTATGACTTGGCTTTCGGTAGGAGTTGACAGAGAGGTAAGTAGGGAAAATATAGATCAAATGATAGCAAAATAGGTCAATAAATATATTTAAATGACTCTATACCTTTGCTTTGTAAATCTAAAATGTCTGAACCATGAATATGCCTTACTTCCTGTTTAGCTTCTTTCCATCTGTCTTGCCAACACATGCATACCCTTTGTACTTCTCTTCCTCCTGATACCTAAATTTCCAATTCTGGAACCTTTATTGAATCGATAAAATAAATTATGGCTATTGGAAAGTCTATATCAATCCATTTCTGTTTAGCCCATCACTGCAATTTGCCATATCAAAATATTATTTCCTAGATACCACTCTCCTCTATGTGTTGTCCATGCCCACTTCAGATTGTAAGCTCCATGAAGGCCAAGATCATCTTGCTTTGGTACATAAGTTCCCAGTGTTTAGTCTAGTATTTGGCAGATAAAAAGTACCTTGATATTCCTTTTTCCCCTGTTTCTCTAATTCATCCATTGATTGTGCTTGATTAAAGGCTGCTTCTGGGTATTATTTCTGTTTGTAGATGATATTATAGGAACTGTATTAAGCCCTCAAATGACAGAGGGCCTCCTCACTGAGATCTATGATTACTAAAAAGAGCCATCTAACATTCCTTATAGAAAAAAAAAGGAAGAAAAATGCCTCATGTCTAGACTATGACATGCAGCTTATTGGCTAGTCCATTAAATTAGTATATGAGTACATAGATCTTGGCTAGACATTGCAGGTGGGTAGTGAGAACAGCTCAGAATTGAACAGGAGGAAGAAAAGGTGTTGGATTGCATTTGGGAAACTGTGCTGTGCTTTCAATGATCTTAATTGGTTCATTAGTGCAAAGAAGATATAATTAGGTAGACAAGACTTTTGATGATAAAAGTTATTCCAAAAAAAGCATTATTTAGGCATCAAATGTTGTGTCTGGCCTTTTTTAACTTCCAAAAATGAGCACAAATAATTAAAATTATAAGATATAAATAAAATTAAAATATAAGAAAATTAAAATATTGGATTTTATTCTGGCACTGCTACTTCCTAACTGGTTATATGACCCTGAATGAATGATTGAAATCTCTGTAAGGAAGGTTGGACCATATGGATCCTTAAATTTATCTCCTTCCTCCAAGCAGCCATGAGTATGTATGTATAAATAGACATACATGTTTGTGCATACACAGGGATTTATACTTATATACATATGTTTGTATAGAAGCATATACATATATTCGCATGTGTATCTGAACATAAATACACTCATATATATGTATATTTACACATATCTGTATAAATATATATTTTATTTTGGTCTCCACTAAATTAGATGATGTGTTATTTTTAACCAGTTAAGTAATTTCAAATTTTCCTCAACTTAGTAAGATGCTTTCTTTTTTTTTATTTATGCTTTTTTTTTCACAGTATATATGCATGAGTAATTTTTTTATAATATTATCCCTTGTATTCATTTTTCCAAATTATCCCCTCCCTCCCTCTACTCCTTTCCCTTGATGACAGGCAATCCCATACATTTTACATATGTTACAATATAACCTAGATACAATATATGTGTGTAAATACCATTTTCTTGTTGCACATTAAATATTAGATTCCGAAGGTATAAGTAACCTGGGTAGATAGACAGTAGTGCTAACAATTTACATTCACTTCCCAGTGTTCCTTCTCTGGGTGTAGTTGTTTCTGTCCATCATTGATCAACTGGAAGTGAGTTGGATCTTCTTTATGTTGAAGATTTCTCTGGGTGTAGCTACCTCTGTCCATCATTGATCAGTTGGAATTGGATTAGCTCTTCTCTATGTTGAAGATTTCCAATTCCATCAGAATACACCCTCATACAGTATTGTTGTTGAAGTGTATAATGATCTTCTGGTTCTGTTCATTTCACTCAGCATCAGTTGATTTAAGTCTCTCCAGGCCTCTCTGTATTCCTCCTGCTGGTCATTTCTTACAGAGCAATAATATTCCATAACCTTCATATACCATAATTTACCCAACCATTCTCCAACTGATGGACATCCATTCATCTTCCAGCTTCTAGCCACTACAAAAAGAGCTGCCACAAACATTTTGGCACATACAGGTCCCTTTCCCCTTCTCAGTATTTCTTTGGGATATAAGCCCAATAGCAGCAATGCTGGATCAAAGGGTATGCACAGTTCGATAACTTTTGGGGCATAGTTCCAAATTGCTCTCCAGAATGGCTGGATTCTTTCACAACTCCACCAGCAATGTATTAGTGTCCCAGTTTTCCCACATCCCCTCCAACATTTATCATTATTTGTTCCTGTCATCTTAGCCAATCTGACAGGTGTGTAGTGGTATCTCAGAGTTGTCTTAATTTGCATTTTTCTGATCAGTAGTGATTTGGAACACTCTTTCATATGAGTGGATATAGTTTCAATTTCATCAAGTAAGATGCTTTCTTAATGAATAATGTAAGTTATTCCCCTAAAATTTTTAAAAGAAAAAAAGTTTTCTAATATTTTCCCAAATGACTGTTTGAGTCATTACAAAAAGCTTCCATTTATATAAAACAATTGCTTCACAAATTATAAAAGTATTCTTGCTTCTTCATTGAAACTAGTTCCCAAAGGATTGCTAAGCAGAGTTCCTGCCACATAGTATGCATTTAAAAAATGCTTATTGACTGACTAAAGTCTTTGTTCTTGATGTCACCTAATTATCTCAATTTAAATTATAGCCTATAATTGAAAACAATAAAGCTAAATTTCTTTTCAAATATGTACTTCATTTCATTTTAAAATTTTAAATACTTTTCCTATTACATGCAAAACCAAGTTTTAGCATTTTTTCTCTCCTTCCCTTCCCTACCCACTCCTTAACAAGGCAAGCAATTAGATAGAGATGGTACATTTGTAGTTATGCAAAACAAATTTTTATATTAATCATGTCGTAAAAGAAAACAGACCCAAAAAAGACTCTCCAAAATAAAAAGTTAAAAGCAGTATACTTTGATCTGCATTCAGGCTTCATTAGTTCTTTCTCTGGATGTGAAGGTCATTTTTCATCATAAATCCTTTGAAATTGTCTTTGATCATTGTTTTTCTGAGAATAGGTAAGTCATTCACAATTTATCATTGTGCAATGTTGCTAATGCTGTGTGCAATGTTCTCCTGGTTCTGCTCATTGGACATTGTTTCAGTTCATTCAGAGCTTCCAAGGTTTTTCTGATATCACCTTGCTAATTGTTTCTTAGAGCATCATGCTCTAATTCTGAGCAGCTTAGAATTATCCTTTCCCCAATTCAATTCTATAGTATTAATAGAATATCAACTATGTACCAGGCCCTGTGCTAGGCCTTGAAGGTCAATATAGGAGTATAGAAAAGAAACTCAAGACCTTGATCATTATCACCATCTAAGAAGCTTATCAATTTAGAATATTTCCTTGAGCAAGTAGGAACCCAGAATGAAGGTGTCCATGTATACGGGTGGGTATGGATGCAATAAAACAGTGTAGTGGGAACAACACCAACCTTAGAACTAGTAGGGGAGACCTGGCTGCATTTCCTGCCTCTGACATTCATTAGTGGTGTGATCATGGCCAAATTACCTTCCAATCCTTTGTTTTTGCATGTACAATATAGGAATAATAATAATAAGATCTATAATACCTATAGGGTTGTAAGGGTCAAATAAATGAGTGCTTATTTAGGATTATAGCAAT